>NC_089587.1:141439353-141658774 GCF_019320115.1 Miscanthus floridulus | reverse complement strand
ATTCTTGTGTGACCAATACATGGTGTGGCTAAAAATGCTTGTAAGTAACTTAGTTACACCTAAGATGTCATTTGGAACATTGTTCATGTTGATCATTTTGCCTAATTAGGTTTCCAAGTCATGGTTTGACCAATTTGGACCCCTAGAGCTCATGTGTTTGACTGTTTAAAAAGTGTGGCTTAGGATGTTTGCATGTCTGAGCAACCTAAAACAAAGTTGTAGCAAATTATATAAGGAACAAAAGTTGTTTTATGGCCATCTCATGAAAATGTGCACAACATGTTCAAAAAGGACCCACAAGTCAGCATTGATGGTGGATTCAACATTTGAAAAATTGTCTAAGTGTTGGAACTGCTTTCCAGTTTCATGAAGACGACTTTGGAGCCATGTAGATTGAAATCTATGGCAAATTAGCTCGAGCTCCAATTAGCAAACTTGTAGTACTCACGTAGGTCTCCAACTTTGTTAATTACAACTTAACCTAGATCGCCACAGATTAAGAGATCTATTGTCGACAAGTTTCGCTGTCAGTCGGCTCGTTGATCATGGAAACGAAAAAGTCAGTCACCTACAGTGCCGACCGGCAACAGAAGATGGACGCCGCGTGGCCGCCACGCGCTCAGATCGCCCTGACCACGCCGCGCGCTGGCTGGCTTGAAGTGGAGGACTCCCTGCTACCCTCCGCACGCGCTCTGCCCCTCCATTCACTCTCCTTCACCCTCCGTCGCCTTCCCCGTTCAAAGCCAAAGAGCAGCGCAGCTCCGCCGTGGCCAAGCGAGCTCCGCCATCGCTAAAGCTGGCCCCCACTCGCGCCTCTTCGCTCTAGCACCACCACAGCAGCTCCTTCGCACTCCCAATGCCTCACCGAGCTCTATTTGGCTAGCCGGGTGCGCTGGGTAAGGTCCTAACGCCACGCGCCGCTCGCCGGAGTGTCGCCGCCATGCCCTGTCGTCGTGGCCGGGGCACTTCCATCGCCCTTTCGCCGTGTAAACGTGTGTGCTAGCTTCGTAGTAGGATGTAGGAGCTTGACGTGTCGGTTGTTTGGGCCATCATGGCTGGCTCCGACGTCTTGCCGTCGAGCTGAATCACCCCACTGCCATGGCCGCCGTCGTCGTCTTGGTCGCCAGCAATCGGCCCAACCATGTAGCTCAATAGGGCCGGGAGGTCTCGGAGGTCATGCTTGTGCCGGTTTGGTCGCCGGAGTCCTCACCGCGATGAGCTATGCCGTCTACCGCGCCATCACAGCCGTGTCCTCTGTTTTCGTCTCGTTGACGGGTGGGGTCGGCTGACACCGGGACCCACACGGCAGTGGCTGTGCATTCATAGGGCTAGTCCAAAAATGCAGTTTTGAATGCTGATTTGTGATTTTTATAACTCCAAATTGGTAGATCCAAATTGAGTACTTCCAATTTTGTTAGACTCACAGTTAGGTCTAGTATTTAAGAAAAATATGTCTTGAGCACTTTATGTAGATATTTTGGATGAATTAAATAGGAACTTGAAAAGTGTTTTTGAATGCATGCAAACTTGTTTAAATCATATCTTGAGTTTCTGGGATCCAAAAATTGTGAAATTTTGTGGGTAAGCTAGTATTGCTTAGTATAAGCTCTGGTTAAAATTTGTGAGATATTGCATGTGTAGTTTTTGAGTTATAGATTTTCCTTTTATCATTGGCAGATACTTGTGTGAATTTTTGTAAATTATCTATGAATCCTATGGCCATAAAACTTGGTAGGTAGTATCTTGGTACCTTATAGATGCTAGGAAAAATATGAAATCTATTGCTTGACACTTTTCACTAAGGTTTCCTAATTATGCCGTTTTAAGCCATTCTACCTTACCAATTTTGTGTAGGCTGTTGTACTTACTAAAATGGTGTGAAATTTTTATGGTAGTCTACTTAGGGCATGTAGTGTCTACTGTAATTTTTGTAGATTTAATGGTGTAGTTTTCATATATGTTTACTATTTCCTCTAATTAATTAAATAAATTAAGAAAGGTATTAGAGGAAATGTTTTGGGAATGAACACCCTACTTTCTGGTGTTCTTGTGATATGTGTGACATGTGAGTAGATTTAGTTTTGTCCAGTTATATGTTTACATCTTAAGTTATTCATTATTCGTTTGCATTATGTCCCTCTGGACGGATCTGGGGACTTTGGAAAGTTCCCCATGATATTTTGGTTTTCTGTGAATGAGATGAATACAAGAGTTGTAGATAATTTAGGTAGCTAGCTCCTGTCAAAAGTTGAGGGCATTTGGCCCAGTAGTTTAGAAACTACAGCTGTTTAAAGTTAGGTTCCAGTTTTTGCTTACTCTCTGCCTTGTGAGGACAGAGTTCTGTTGATTGATGAATTCGACTTGGTAAAGTGTTGAATCATGCTTTGAGATCTGAAAATGAATTGTAGACAATTTCATAGGCTTTCCAGATTGTCTTGTTGCATGTCATTTGGAATTATAAATCTCCAGTTATGGCTAGTTTACTGTACCACTACATAGTCTCCATTTGGTTGAAATACAAATGCTTGAGTGTATGCTTGTGCAATGTTCTCGTTGATTGTTTAGGGGTTAGCCTAACTTGAGAATATGCTTAGGTGCAGGTGCTAGGTCATTAACTGAAGATGAGCAATTATACATTAGGTTGTATAAACGTGGTAAGTGAAAGTGATTTGAATAGGGCTTAAGTTGGAATATGCAAACTACAGCAAACATGTGCATTCCCCGAGCATCCCTGACATTCGTTCATGTGCATCCATGATATTTATCTTGTGCATTCATGCAATAGGTGTGCCGGAGGGAGTGACGTTGCTGGAGTTCGAGGGAGCCAACCAGGAGGAGGAACCCGTGGTGCAGGAAACCGACGAAGCAGTCGCCGCGGAGGAATTGCCTGAGTGCCCTGACCACCAGCCTTCCTCATTCCTGAAAGGCAAGCCCCAGAGCATATTAAGCCTCCCATGTTTTTACAAATACATTGAGTATCTTTTATTGTTGATGATGCATTATGAATAGGAATTGGTTGGAACCAATTGCTGCATTATATATTCTTCCTTGTCCAGATATCGCATTGAAATCCTATTTACGTTTAGGACGGGTTAAATGCTTAGCCATGCTTAGTGCGGTAGAAGTCAGGTGATTTCCTGTCACCTGCGAGCTTAGGGATGAGGTGGATCACGGTTGGCTATATTTGCTATCATGGAAAAGAACCATGTGAATAATGAATTAAGACCGGGCAGGGTCTTGTGTAGGTTTGGACATAGTGACTTCGTCTGAGTCGTTTAAGGACCGATACGCTGTACGTCCTCATGTCATGTTGAATGCAGCCTAACACTTAGCTGGCCGGATAAGTCATCCCGACCGCGAAGCCTAGTAGCTCGACTCAGGCCGGGGACCCGAGCAGTGGTGTGCGTTCTGGAGGTAGTAAGGATGTGCGGAGAGCCATTGGCATAAGTCTAAGGCGGGTTAGAGTCCCGAACAACCTTGGCAGAGTGGTTCTCTGAGAATGCCGATCTGTTCGGACTCGCGACTCCTGAATCGTACCAAAGGTGACTTGTTTACGACCCTGACGGGGGATGCATGGTTTGTGTTTAGGAATACCCCTCCAGCTGGATAGGAATCGATTCGAATTGCCGTCTCTCCCAGATAGTGAGAACTTGACTGAGCAGCGGCAACGTAGATTCAATTAATTTAACGATATGGTTAAATGGATGATGATGATAAGGTTGCCACTATGAATACCTGATATGGTTATTAATGTTTGCACCCTAATAAAATGATTGCTTAGTACAGGTGCTAATATAGATGACGGGTTAATGGCTAAAAAGTCACTGCTAGTCAGGTTATGAGTTGATCATACTACTTATGCTTTTCTACAAAAAGAAAGTGTCAGCCCACTCCACTACCTTAAGCTTTGCATAATCCTTGGTGTCATTTGTTTGGTTTTCGACGGGTAAGTCTAGCTGAGTACATTCCCGTACTCAGGGTTTGTTCCCTCTTGTTGCAGATAACCTTCTATATTAGGGATTCTGTAAGTATTGTCTCCACCTGGTGGGTGATGAAGACTAGATCATGGGCATGATCTCCGTTCTCTTATCTGAATGCTTTTGCGGGCCATGATCAGCAAACCAGTATGTGTATTTGAACTCGGTGTGTGAGTTAAACTATTTGCTTCCGCATGTTTACAAGACTTGTTTTGTAATAACGATGACTCTGTGATGATGTAATCTATTTGCGAACGTCTACAAAATGTTGTAACGTACGATATGTTATGTTGAATTACTGTGATCTTGGTTGTATGCAAGTTGGTTTGAAATCCTTCGAGATTTCGGTTGACTACCGGGTTTATATGGGCTCAAGTTTGAGAATTTGATCGTTTCGTCGATTGTTTTTGTACTTGTGCTCTTATAAATTGGTCAGTTCTGTGACAGTGGATCTAGAATACCGTCCTCATCTTGTGAAGTTCCTGAAATATACGAACCCCGCATACGACGCATCTGCTCATAACAAACCAAACTTTATTCACAAGTCTTTATTGAATTGCGCAAAAGCTTACTCCAGACGCATTACATAGAGTTTACTAATATAAACACAAACCCGCATGAACCTAAACAAAACTACTTAACTATAACTAGAACTAACTATTATACAACTCTACTCCTTTCCTCGATTACTTCAAACTTTAGGCTCGGTATCCATTCCGGAAATATTACCGCCTTCATTATCACTTTCATCGATCATTACTAATTCTTCAGGATCTTCTTCTTCTTCTTCTTTTGATTCGTCATCATCGGCAAGGATGACACCGGGGTCCATGGCATTAGCTTGGGGTTCATGATTTGGATCTAGGAGATTACTTAGCCTATGAACTTCCTCATGCAGATAGGTATTATGTTCTTCTAAATCTTCTACATAGAATTCTAGCTCATGAGTTCTAGCTCTAGCAACATTTTCCCTATGCCAAGCTTCATTCCTTCCTTCCACCGTATGAACTAACATACGTTCACAGTTCCTATGCGCGGTGGTGAGATGCCTCAATTGATCCTGTAATTCTCCTACCTATATAGCATCCAAAGCCCTATCTCTAGTAGCTTGTGCTAACTCTGTAGAAATCCTCTGTATCTCTACCTAGGGATCAGGCCTAGAGCTGCTACTGCTAGCACCATCATTCCTAGGGGCAAGTTGGTGATGAGAAACTCCTTTGGGTCTTGTGGACTTACGGGGTGTCATCTTGGTACGAGCCATACTGTAGGAAACCAATTTAATCCAAGTAAGACCATTTGATCAAAGTCTAAAAAGCAGCTAGGATGGATTACATTACGCAAACCAGACTCACTACTCAACTCCAGACTCAGAGGTGAAGGAAGTAACGAGTGGATTAATCATGATGCATGAATCGTTCTTACGAACAAAATCATCAAAGCTTATAATGCACATAAACAACATTTGTTTTTATATAGGGCATAGTAAGATTACTACTCCACCACACGAAACCTTTTTAATCAAATAACGAATGGTGAGAAAGAAATAAGATAAGTCAGAAGCAATTTGGACCAAATTAACAAGTGAAGTTTAGTCATCCCAAATCGTTTTGATGTTTTTGTAAACAATACGACAAAGACTTTGTAACAATTGCTCCGATACCATTCTGTGGCAGAACCTCCTAAATTCTAGGGCCCACATGCACCTGTCACTGTCCAACGACCTTTGACATCTATGCATATGTTCCCGGTAATTTAAGAAGACTATCGGGTGTCCTCAGGGAACCCCGAATCATCCACGATTTCCGAGCAGGATCACATTACAGAGTCATTGCAGTATTACAACATTTATTCAAATATCTACACTAGAGTAAAAACAGCGGAAGTCTTACAATAACATAATTTACAAAACAGTAGTTTCAAACCTCACAACTAAGTTTGATGATTATTACAAAACGAAATAGTGGAGTGGCATTATAATATAATACAAAACACATAATGAAACTGCCCTGCCTAAGGGCCACACATTTACTTCTCATCGTCAGATCGAACAATAGTCATGCAGCACGATCCAAAACAGATCTGCTCATGAGGCTCACCTGCAACAAGGGTCAACGAACCCTGAGTACAAAAGTACTCAACAAGACTTAACCGAAATAAGAACTGATAAACTCAGGAATGCAGGCTCAGGGATTCAAGGTATAGCTTTAGCAATGATCAAAGTTATTTTTGCGTAAAAGCTCTTTAACCAAAATTCTTTATTTCAACATATAAAACTTTATAAGAACCACATATGAATCTACCATAATCCGTAATGAGATCATGAACTTCATATCCAACATCTTCTCAAACCATCCTTAAGTTCTAGTTATTAAACTACGATGATGAACAGAGAAGTGAGTCTCCATAACCGAGGAGCAACGACGATTCGAACCGATTATAAACACAGCTAGGAATTCCAGACCACACGACATATGCAGGTCCCCGACCTACATATACCAACCTACCCTCAGGTCCCCTAAAACAAGAACGGGTTCACGCCACCCGAGAATATAGTACTCCACCATTCCAGCCCATTGCCACGTGGGTACACGCTATTCCCGCCATCTCTCCACTCCCAGTGCGTGAGTAGCCATTCTCGTAATAGAATCGCCAAGTTAAGGCTTACTGGAGTATGTGGTTAGTACTACAAAGTCTCACCGCACATAGTTCAACAACGGACGGACCTTAACCGACACAGGCGGAAAGGACCCGCTCACAAGACCTCCATGTCTTGTGGCTCACACACACCTAGTCCGCTCGGTCTAGATTTATTACTCCACATTCTCATATTTTATAATCACATAAGTAACCAAAGATCCATTTAAAATTCTCAGGTGACAGGTAATCACCCGACTAAGCATGACTAAGCATATCTAGACATTTACGAATAAAACAGGTCATCAAGGTAGATATGGAAAAATAATATTGGTAATGCACCAATTAGGCTTTTACTTAACTCTCAATCACTTAATGTAGTATAGAAAAGCAAAAGCAAAATTAATTTGTAAAACACAAGGTAGGGTTGTATGCATCCGGGGCTTGCCTTCGTTGACGGAAAAGTCCGATTCCTGCGACGTTCCACAAGTATTCGATCCGACCTCAACAGACGGACTAACTTCCTCAGCAACTTGATTGACTATCATGTGTTCACCTTTGTTCACTACACGTAGTAACAATGCCATGTTTAACATGATGCGGAATACGAAACATGATGCTTGATGATGGATGCAAAAGTTAACAACTGGAATACAACTTTCCTTCGAGGTACAGTTACAAGTCAAACTAACTAAACCTTTCTAGAATACAAACATCAATTGCCAAAGATCATTACCAACTAATGACCCAAGGACATCACTCAATCAAAAATTCAAACAAAACCTTCATCACTAAAGGTTACTATTTGCTTTTATGAATTAATTAATTAATTAAGAATTATGAAATAAATCAACTTGTTCCAATTGACCTCAAAATTTTTGTAAATGTTCATCACATGATAAATAAGTGGAAAAACAATTTTCATAATTTTTGGATAAATAAATAAGCCTAGAAAAATCATGGAAATCCATTTATTAATTAATTGAGCAATTTTCATCACATTCAAAAAGTACTGAAAAACATTATTTCAAATTTTTATTAAATACTATACATCACAGAGAAGTGACACAAAACTTTTCATAATTTTTGGAGTTCTAAATAAATCTACACAAAAATAACAATTTACATAACTATTCATTCAAATCTGAAAATAGAAAAATTCCATTTGAACGCTGAGTCACTGACAAATGGACCCCACTTGTCATCCCCAACCTCCGGCTTGACCGCGGCGGCACGCGCGCTGACCGGCGAATTCTTGCCGCCGGTGAGACCAACAACGACGGTGAAAGCACCACCACGTCCCCTACACTACTACGCTTCGACTGGTGGCAAAAACAAGACCAAACACTGACAGGACCAAGCACAGCGACGACCATGGCGGGCACGACGGCACGGCCGCGCTACACCGGCAACACAAGTGTGGTAGAGGTTAAACACTTAGCACAGAAGGGTTCAACACCTCACCCCGAACATGACTGAGCAACGAGCAGGGTTGGAGGAGCAACGAAGATGCTGGTCGATGTTCCGAGCAGGCACGGCGGAGTAGGCCATCGTCGGTGGCGATGCTCCGGTAGCTGTGGTGGTCAAAATGAGAAATCAATGGGTCATAGAGTACCATGGCATCGTGGCGAAGCTGAAGCAAGACTCAGCAGGGGCAGAGGCGCACCGTGGAGCTCTAGCCACAGCGAAGTGCTTGCGACGGGGACGTTGCCGGCCACGAGGAAGAAGAGCGCGCACCGCGAGTTTCTGGCGAAGACAAGCCGAATTAGTGGGTTGGCTGGGCACGTAAGAATGAGGCGGAGCTGTGGCAAGCTGCGTAGCGACTGGAGTGTGCTAAAGCAACGGTGAGAGCTCACCGGAGTTATGGACGTGGCGTTGGGAAAACAGAGCAAGGGAGCGGGGGCAAACGGCGACGGCCAAGGCTAAATAGCACGGCTCAGAAGCATAAGGAAGCCATGCAGGAGACTTCACCATGCCAGCGCGAAGCCGAGGATGTCCACGCGTGTGCCTGGAAGCGAACCGAAGGTCGTCGGCAATGTAGCTAAGGCGGTGAGCATTGTTCATAGGAATTACAGAATTGCCATTCATTTTCAAATTCAAATTACTCCCAAATTTGTATAACAACTCAAAAATCTCCAAAAATAAAAGTTGTTCAAAATCAAAAGTTCTACAACTTTGCTTTTAGAACCAACCCCTAATTCGGCCTACATTTTGAAATGAACTTTTGAATTCAAATAGGGAATATTTAACGATTTACGCCTTTTCGAATTACTTCAAATTTTTCATAACAACTTTGAAAACTCCAAAAACAAACTTTGTACAACTCAACAAGCCCTACAATTTTGCTTTAAGGCTCAACCCCAAAATGTGCTTCGATTTTGAAATGGGTTTTCAGGGTAGGGTTTAAATATTGAAAATCAGGATTTTCGGAATTTCAAATCAATACAAAGATTTTGAACTTGATTCAAACAATACCAAGCAATACTTATAACATAAATGTAAACTTGTTTTAGTGAATGCATATCAAAGTTTGCAATATGACCAATGCCTTGCAATGCATATGATGATATGTCCAGTTTTTAATACTTAAACACCCGAGGTGTTACAAAATCGATCAAGCAGAAACTCCGATGATTCATGCCAGACAAGAAGGAGGCTATTAGGGTTGAAATAAAACAACTCCTAGCTGCCAGATTTATTAAAGAAGTGTATCATCCTGAGTGGTTAACAAACCCTATTCTTGTTTAAAAAAAGAATAAAGAATAGATAATGTGCGTTGATTACACTGATCTTAACAAACACTACCCTAAAGACCCCTTTGGTGTACCTCAGATAGACGAGGTTATAAACTCCACCGCCGGTTGTGAACTGCTCTCCTTCCTCGACTGTTACTCTGGCTATCACCAGATATCCCTCAAAGAGGACGACCAGATTAAGACGTCGTTCATCACGCCTTTTGGTGCGTATTGCTATACCACCATGTCCTTCGGGCTCAAGAATGCTGGGGTGACCTACCAAAGGGCCATCTAGATGTGCCTCAATCAATAGATAGGCCACAACATCAAAGCTTACATCGACGATGTGATCGTCAAGTCCAAGACCACCGACAATCTTATCGCCGACCTCGAAGAAACGTTTGCCAACCTAAAAAGATACAGATGGAAGTTGAACCCTTCAAAGTGCATCTTTGGAGTTCCATCCAGCATACTCTTGTGCTACATCGTTAGCGCCCGTGGCATCGAACCCAACCCCGACAAGGTCTCCGCCATCACCAATATGAAACGGCCAACCTACGTAAAGGATATACAGAAGCTCACAGACTGCATGGCTGCTCTCAGCCACTTTATATCGCGCCACAACGAAAAAGGACTACCGTTCTTCAAACTCCTCAAAGCCTCCGAGCGCTTCTCCTGGTCGGAGGAGACAGATACAGCTTTTGAGCAACTTAAGTTATTTCTAACGAAGCCTTTGATCATGATGGCACCTCGACCAGATGAAACCCTTCTAATCTACGTCACCACCACTTCTCGCGTCATTAGCACAGCTATCGCCACTGAGCGCGAGGAAGCTAGACATACCTACAAGGTTCAACGTCCGATCTACTTCATTAGTGAGGTCCTTAATGAGTCTAGAACTCGTTATCCTCAAGTTCAAAAACTGCTATACGCCATTTTGATCACGTCACGCAAGCTCCACCATTACTTCGAGTATTACAAAATCGCCGTGGTCACTAAGTTCCCTCTAGGGGACATCCTCCACAATAAAGAGGCCAATGGCCGCATCATCAAGTGGGCTATCGAGCTCGGCACTTACTCCATTGAATTCAGAAGCAGGCCCACTATCAAGTCACAGGCGCTCGCTGATTTCGTCGCTAAGTGGACTAAGATCCAAGAGCCCATCCCCACTACTTGCCCCGAGTACTAAGTGATGCGCCCTCAACATCAATGGTGCTGGTGCTAGTATTTTATTCATTACGCCGACCAAGGACAAGCTGCGATATGTTCTTTGAATTCACTTTCTAGCCTCCAACAACGCCACCAAATATGAAGCATGTCTCCATGGACTCCGTATAGCCATCGAGCTCGGCGTCAAATGCCTCATGGTATACAGAGACTCCACGCTGGTCATCAACCAGGTCAACAAAGACTAGTCCTATTCCAGTGAGAAGATGGACGCGTACTGCACTGAGATTAGGAAACTCAAAGGGAAGTTCTATGGTATCGAGTACCACCACGTGGTATGGGATCAAAATCAGCTCGCTGACCACCTATCTAAGATAGGCTCTTCTCGCTCCATCATTCTACCTGGGGTCTTCGTTCAAGACCTCTTTGCGCCATCTATTAAGGAAGAGAAGGAAGTTCAAGAAATCTCCTCGCTGAGCACCTGGTACTTATAGTACCTTTGCCGGCCACTGATTGGAGGGAACAATTCATCAAGTACCTCACCAGCGCCGATGTACCTGTCGACAAGACCGAAACTAAATGCCTAATCCATCGTAGCAAGCATTATGTGCTGGTGGATAGGAACTTGATGAGGAAAAGTGTCAAGGAAGGGATACTGTAGAAATACATCACCCAAGAAGATGGAGTGAAATTACTTCTTGAAATTCACTCTGGTTCCTATGGCAATCACGTGGCCTCGAGAAACCTGGTTGGCAAAGCTTTCCGAGATGGTTTTTACTAGCCCACGACCATCACTAATGCAGAAGATCTCGTCCGATGTTGTGAAGGATGTTAATTTTTCACCAAGCAAATACATGTGCCGACGTAGGAATTAAAGACCATCCTAGCTTCATGGCCTTTTGCATGCTGGGGACTGGACATGATCAGGCCTTTCAAGGTAGCACTAGGTGGTTTTCAGTACATGTACGTCGCCATTAACAAGTTCTCCAAGTGGATCAAATACAAACCGCTTGTTTCGGCTATTGCTAAAAAGGCAGTCGAGTTCTTTGAAGATATCATCCATAGATTCGGTCTCCCGAATAGCATTATCACCGACCTCGGAACTACATTCACTGGTCATCATTTCTAGGACTTCTATGAAGACCGATGCATCTCCATCAAATACATCTCTGTTGCCCACCCTAGAGCCAATAGCCAGGTCGAACGGGCGAACGGCATGATCCTCGATGCCCTAAAAAAGAGGCTATATCAGAAAGAGGAAAAGCATCCGGGCAGATGGCTCAAAGAGCAGCTGTGGTCTGGGGACTGTGCACTCAAGCTAGTCACAGCACCGGTGTGTCTCCATATTTTTTGGTCTATGGCTCAGAAGCCATACTTCCAGCGGATATTGCCTTTCGAGCACCTAGGGTGGAACATTATAATGAAAAGCAAGCCACAACTGTTTGGACAGAGGACATCGACAGGGCCAAAGAAGAACGCCTGATCACTTTGCATCCGCACAGCCAAATACCTAGAAGGCTTGCGAAGATAATACAATCGCAACATCAAAGGTGGTTCATTTGTTGTCGATGACCTTGTTCTCTATAGAAAGCAGAGAACCAAAGGGATGCATAATCTCTCCTCCCCATGGGAAGGGCCTTATGTGGTGAAAGAGATTACCCGACCAGGGTCTTACCGGCTATGTGACATGGAAGGAATCAACATCCCCAATTCATGGCACATCGAGCACCTCATACATTTCTATCCTTGAAATGCTCCAGATATGTACTCTTCACTCCATGATAAACAAAGTTTTCGCCGCCAAACTTTGTCTCCATTACTTCTCCAGTACGGTTTAATCTCCATTTGCGGTCGCCAGCTCTAAGCTACTCCTTAACAAACTCCAATATGTGATCTCCATAAACACTCCACCATGGTTCTCCATACTAAAATATCTCTAAGATATTTCGCTAACCATCGAGTAGAACATGTTCTGCTCTATGTTCTTTGGAGAAAACCTAGTCTCTGATCTCTCCCTACACGTGCTATGGGCTCCGCGCTCTATGTTATGGGTGGTTGGCTATGGTTCCTTGGTCATGTCTGTTCCACCTACATGTGCATGGGCTCCGTGCTTGACATTATGGAATACGGGCTAGCCAAGGCCAAGAGCCCAGTAACTAACTACTCAGATGCTACTTATACCATGTATAATTGCGTTAGGGTTAACACTACATCTATTTTTCACCGACATACTAGCAAACTGCATAAACATGCACATGTCACTTTACAACATTTATACACATACATAAATGTTTGTTTACGTCATCGAGCATTTAACCATCCTCTCTAGCTATTCAATATAGGCCCTCTCCACTTGGGTTACTGGGCTTGGCCGACGCCCTCCACCTTGCTAAATAGGTCGATGTTGCTAGCCAGCTTCTTCACCATGCCCTCCAACTCGTCCTTCAGCTACTCCTGTCTCGTCGCACCCGTCCCTCTAGAGAATTCGGCCCCCATTGCTTGAAGGTTGATGACAGGGTAGTGGGACCAAACCACCACTAGGGCATGCATCATGACAGAGACAGTGGCATTGTGGTTGAAGCTTTTGAAGTTCTCCCACGCTGCCTTGCACCTATCGATGATGGTGTCCGGACGAGGCGGCCTATCATCGGGCCGAGGAGCTGCCTCCATGTCGATGCAGTCAAGCACCACCTGGACTCCAGCCACCATGATGTTGAGCTTTCTCCTCTGGGTTGCGTCTCTAGCTTTAGCACATCGAACTATGCCCTAGTCCTTTGGCATTATTCTGCAGGCACCAAAAGGATCTGTCAAACAAAGAAGTCACTTCAGCAATAACTCTGACCATGAAATACTCACCTTTCAACTCCTCGTCCAGTTTCTTTGCTCACCTAGACGCTTTTCCTTTCTCCTCCTAGAGCTAACTGATGACCTAACGCAACTGGCTGAGCTCTACATCTTGCTCTACAAAAGTGACGATCGTCAGCAACATTAAAGTTGTTTAGCAATATAGAACAAGTTCACTTATTCGCAGTACCTTTTTTCTACTCAAAGACGCTTCTCAACTGCTCGGAGCTATGCTCTAGCTACTCAGAGTTGCACCTCAACTACTCAGACACGGTCGCTAGCTGCTCGGATAAAGCCCCCTTCTGGTACTCCAGGTCCCACATGTTTGATTCGGCAAGATCTCATTCACCCTAGGCCCTCTAGATGTTTTTTCTCCATCAGCTTCATAGCTTCCTTCAGCTTCGTGTTCTCCTTGGCGAGGGCCTCCATCCTCTTGATCAAATGCCACCGTTGTTTGGCAGTTCGTGCTATGCCCCACAATAGCATGAAGATTGTAAAGAACCCTATTCTCCAACGCCAAAGAAAGGCATCACTGACGCAATACTAACCTTGATCTCCTTCATGGCTATGGAAAGGGTGGACTCTAGCCTCCTCACCTCCCTGGTGGTGTCCTCCTCTTCCATGACCACCACTTTATCCCCTGCTTGTGGAGGATCTGGATGGCTCAAGGTCGTGATTCCTCACGCTCAATCTCCTCCACTTTGTCCTCTTCCTCCACAGCTGGTGGCGCCACCTAGGGGCTCAGTGGCCACACCGCACATCCTACCATGCCCTCTGATGACTCAAGGAGTGTCGCCTGCTCCTCCAGCACCACCAGCCTCTCCACCCCAGACTTCGGCGTAGCTCTGGTAGCTCCTGTTTATGACTCCAAAGGCTTGGCAGCTCTTGTCATTGCCCCCAGTGTCTCCACCAACTCACCCACCGTCGTCATCCACTGCTCTCTGCCTTTAGCTCCACTGGCAGTGGTGGTCATCTCCTACGTAGGCCATAGAGCACTCGGGGACTCCGGGATGGAGTCTACTGGCATTGTCTCCGTGCTAGGAATAGTTCTCGACCACTCGCTAGTCTAGAGCAATCCAAGATCGGACAGTAAACCATTCCAAGGCAAGAACACTTACACGGTGGCTTCCCGGTAGATGGTCTAGAACCGGCGTGGCCTCCCCGAGCACCTAGGCGCCGCTCTAGAGTCAACCCGCGTGTCCTAGGCTAAAGGAGCGGCCCCCGCTATCGACGTCTTCTCTGCCTGCTGCTCAGGGACTCCTTCCCCTCCCTTTGGTTGCACCTCCATGCGCATGTCGCGCGGTGGTGCCTCAGTGCTTGGGGGGAGAGCTACTGGAGCCCCATCGTCATCCGACCACTTGGACACCGCCACACTCTATGTCTGAGTGGTTTGATCGCCGCCAAGCGAGATGCCGCTCGGTTTGCGGGCAGCTACTCCCATCATTTTCCTCTTCTTTTGGGTTGGCTCATCTGTCATTGCCCTTTTCCCCCGAACCTTCTCCGACACCAGGGGAGACTCTCCTTCTGACCAACACCTTCATCTTCGGACTCTGACAATGCGCTGACGGCACCTTCCTCTGGCTAAGTGGTTGGCCAAGCGTCCACTGCCTTTGGCCAGTCGCTCCTCAGTATGCCCAAAAAGTATGCCACCTATTCCTGCAAATGTATCTTTCAACAAGAGAATCAGCTCACTGCTCAGCGTTGATACGGGATAAAAAACACTAGGGCCAATAGTCGAGATTTTTACCCGAGGAGTTGGGTTCATGCAATTGAAGGGTTTTAGCTTCCCTAGCATGCTATACGGCACGTTGGGAGCGAATAGCTCAATGGCCCAGCAAAGCACGGCCTCCTTCATCAGCCTCTCTGTCCTCTCCTAGGTGTCATCGATGTCCCCCTTAAAGTAAGAGCCCATGTGGGCCCTCTCCTTGTAGGGCTGGGTGTGGCGCACTATGAAGCTCACCGCCACCGCTACTCTATTCATCTTTATGCCTCTCATCAGATCGAGAAGCTCCTTCACCTGATCCATATCATCACTAGTGAAAGCTCTAGTTTGGTTTTGGTGAATTGATGAAACCCTAAGTGCTAACCTAGTTTATCAAAGTGATCATGAGATAGGTAGTACATTCCAAGTGGTGAAGCAAATGAAGATCATGACATGATGATGGTGATGCCATGGTGATGATCAAGTGCTTGGACTTGAAAAGAAGAAAGAGAAAAACAAAAGGCTCAAGGCAAAGGTATAAATGGTAGGAGCCATTTTGTTTTGGTGATCGAGACACTTAGTGAGTGTGATCACATTTAGGATCGATAGTCGTACTATTAAGAGGAGTGAATCTCGTATTGAAATGTGGTTATCAAAGTGCCACTAGATGCTCTAACTCATTGCATATGCATTTAGGATCTAGTGGAGTGCTAACACCCTTGAAAATGTTTGTGAAAATATGCTAACACATGTGCACAAGGTGATACACTAGGTGGTTGGCACATTTGAGCAAGGGTGAAGAAGATAGAGGTGAAAAGGAGTTAGTCACGCTGGTCACAGAGTGACCAGACACGTCTGGTATGGTGATCGGACACATCTAGCATTAATGATGAACTGAGCAACCGGACACGTCCGGTGTGAATCAGCAAAATCATTGTTCGGTAAAACAGTTGATCGGACGTTGGTTGCGTCTGGTCTGGAGTGACTAGATGTGTCTGGTCGATCATGGGTGCTTACTGGACTCAACCCCATGCTGAGGCTCAATGTCCAGTCAGTTTCTAACAGACGCATCTGATCAGCCTTGGGTACTCTCTAGACTCGACCGGACACTGCTGCTCTACGTTCGGTCATTTCTATTTCATCGTCCGGTCTGAGCGTCCGGTCGCATGTAAGTGTGGGCAACAACGACTACTTTGGTTTGATCTGGACATGTGGCGATCTAGGAAGCGACCGAACGCGTTCAGTTGACCTACCAGACATGTCTGGTATTCACGAATGGTGTGTCCGTTGCAGCGTCCGGTGCACTCGAGCAGCGCGTCTGGTCGATGCGCAGTCTGCCCAATAATTGAGCCAATGGCTCTATTTCATGGGGGCTTCTATTTAAGCCCCATCGCTAGCTCAAGCTCATTCTCTTGGCCATTTGCATTAACATAGCAACCTTGTGAGCTTAGCCAAAGCCGTCCCACTCATCTCCATCATAGATTCAACATCTTTGTGAGATTGGGAGTGAATCCAAGTGCATTGCTTGAGTGTTTGAATCTAGAGGCATTTGGTGTTCGTGTTTCATTGTGGGATTCACTTGTTACTCTTGGTGGTTACTGCCACCTAGACGGCTTGGAGCAGCGAGGATCATCGAGCAGAGGTTGGTGATTGTCTCCAGCTCCGATCATGGTGATTGTGAGGGGTTCTTAACCTTTCCCCGGTGGAGAGCCAAAAGGTACTCTAGTAAATTGCTTGTGGCTTGTGTGATCCTCATCTTGTGTTGGTTGTGCGGCACCCTATTGAGGATTTGGTGTGTGATGCCAATTAGAGCATGAACCTCCAAGTGAGTGAATCACCACAACGAGGACTAGCTTGCCGGCAAGCAAGTGAACCTCGGTAAAAAATCATTGTGTTCATCATTTGATTCCGAGGTGATTGATCTTCATTGGTATCCATTCTTGTGATTGATTGGTTCACTCCTCAACATGGAGGTATAAACAAATTGTTCAATCTCTTTACATTACTGCAAACTAGATGTCAAGCACTTTAGTGTAGCTAGTTGTGAGAGCTTGTTAGTTTGGTTAGTGTGGCTCTTTAGTTAGCCTTTGAGAGCACACTAACTTAGTGTAGTGACATAGCTACTGTATGGATAGAAACTATATAAACTAGAATTGTGGTAGGTGGCTTGCAATTTTAGTAGGCTAATGCAACACTTGCTTCGCCTCATAATTATCTAACCGGTTTGTTAAGTGTTGTTGTAGAAATTTTTAATAGGCTATTCACCCCCCCCCCCTCTAGCCATTAGGACCTTCCAAGTGGTATCAGAGCAGAGGTCACCATGATTTGAGGCTTAACAACCTTTAGTGTAAAAATGGCTCAAATCAACAACACCAAGAAGCCACCCTAATTTGATGGCTCAAATTGTCCCTATTGGAAAGCTAAGATGACAACTTATATCAAGTCAATCAATAGGAAGGTTTGGAAGGTGGTAGAGACAAAGATTGAGATTGAAGATGAAGAGGCTCCCACCGCCGCCGAAGAAATGCTACTCCAAAATAATGATATTGCTCTTAGTGCTATCCATGATGCTTTGGATGAGAGAACATTTGAGCAAATCAAGAACATTGAGAGAGCTCATGAGGCATGGAAGAAAGTAGAGGAATCATTTGAGGGCACTCAAGCCATGAAGGGTGCAAAGGCATACATTCTCAAAGAAAAGTTTGCAAGCTTCAAGATGAAGGAGGATGAGAGGGTGCCGGAGATGTTTCATAGGCTTCAAGTTCTTGTTAATGATCTTAAAGCACTTGGAAAAGAGGTGAAGGACAAGGACTTCTCCCACAAGTTCTTGAGATGCTTGCCTTCAAGATTTGGCACATTGGTAACTATTCTAGTGAGGAGTGGTTTGGACACCATGACACCAAACCAAGTGTTGGGAGATATAATGACCGATGATACATATAGAGATGATGATGAGAAGGAAGAATAGAAGGAGAAGAAAGTTGAGAAGAAGGATGAGAAGAAGAAGAGCATGGCATTCAAGGGCACATCATCCAAGGGCAAGGTAAAGCAAGATATATCAAGTGAAGATGATGGCTCATGGATGATGATGATGATGAGAAGATGGCTCTCTTTGTCAAGAGATTTGGCAAGTTCATGATGAAGAAAGGCTACCGCGCTAGAAGGAAGAAATCTTCATCCAAGAACAAGAAGAGTCAAGAAGGTGCTTCAATTATGGAAGCAAAGATCATCTAGTTGCTCAATGTCCATACAATAGTGACAAAGATGACGACAAGGAGAACAAGAAGAAGGACAAGAAGGAAAAGAAAGAGAAGAAGGACAAGATGACCTTCAAGAAGAAGAAGGGTGGTTCATATGTGGTCACTTGGGATAGTGATGCTTCCTCAAGTGATGATGATGATGATAGTGATGATGACAAGACCACTAAGAAGAAGGCACTTGCAAGCATTGCAATCAATGAGAAGCCTTCTCTCTTTGACACTCCATCATGCTTCATGGCTAAGGCCACTAAGGTACAAAATTGTGATGATGGAAGTGATGAGGAATATGATAATGAAAATGATAGTGATAGTGATGATGATGAACCTACTAAAGATGAATTATTTGACATGCTAGAAGATGCCAAAGAACACTTTGACATTAAGAGAAGGGAATGCAAGAGCTTGATTAAGGAGGTAAAAGCCCTTAAGAAAGCCCTTGATGAGCTCAAAGCAACTCATGAGAGGCTAGAGAAAGCCCATGAGAAGCTTGGCAAGGCTCACAAAAAGCTTGAAAAGGCTCATTCCTCTTTGCTTAATGAGCAAGATAAAAAGAAGCATGTTGAGACTTGTGATGTAGGTTTAACTTGTGATACAATTGATGAATCATTATCTATGCCTATCATTGTTGCTCCCACTAACCCTTCTTGTAGTACTTCTACTTCCACCTCATCTAGTAGTGATGGTCTCACTTGGGATAGTGATGCTTCCTCAAGTGATGATTATGATAGTGATGAAGACAAGACCACCAAGACGAAGGCACTTGCAAGCATTGCTATCAATGAGAAGCCTTCTCTCTTCGATACTCCATCATGCTTCATGGCTAAGGCCACTAAGGTACACATTTGTGATGATGGAAGTGATGAAGAACGTGATAATGAAAATGAAAATGAAAATGATAGTGATAATGATGATGATGAACCTACTAAGGATGAACTATTTGACATGCTAGAAGATGCTAAAGAACACTTTGGCATTAAGAGAAGGGAATGCAAAAGCTTGCGTAAGGAGCTAAAAGCCCTTAAGCAAGCCTTTGATGAGCTCAATGCTACTCATGAGAGACAAGAGGAAGCCCATGAGAAGCTTGGCAATGCTCACAAGAAGCTTGAAAAAGCTCATTTCTCTTTGCTTAATGAACAAAATAAAAAGAAGCATGTTGAGACTTGTGATGTAGGCTTAACTTGTGATATAATTGATGAATTATTATCTATGCCTATCATTGTTACTCCCGCTAACCCTTCTTGTAGTACTTCTACTTCCACCTCATCCAGTAGTGATGGTCTCACTTGTGATGCCTCACTAATGGTTGAGAACGAGAACCTCAAGAAGGAGGTCAATAAGCTCACTCACACCTTGGCTAAGGCCTATGGTGGTGAGGACCGCTTGCTTATGTGCTTGGGTAGCCAAAGAGCTTCTATCTACATAGAGGGATTGGGCTATACCCCCAAGAAAGGTAAGGCGGCTTTTGCTCCTCACAATACTAGTTTTGTGAAGAACAATGGTCGGTTTTGCACTAGTTGAAAGCAAGTTGGCCATGTAGAGCAAAAGTGCATGAACAAGAAGTCACAAGCTAATGTATCCTCCATTAAGCTTGATTCTTTCTATGTGCTTACCAAGGGTGCAAATGGTGTAAAGGCTAAGTTCATTGGTAAACCATGGATGGGCTTAAAGAAGAAAGCCATTTGGGTACCAAAGAGCTTAGTGACTAACCTTCAAGGACCCAAGCAAGTTTGGGTACCTAAAAAGAATTGATCTTCTTTTGTAGGTTAATTACAAAGCCAAAGGAAGGCATTGGGTTCTTCATAGTGGGTGCACTCAATACATGACCGGTGATGCAAGAATGTTCAACTCAATCAACACCAATGGCAATGATGGTTATGATAGTATCACATTTGGTGATAATGGCAATGGCAAGGTCAAAGGGCTTGGTAAGATTGCAATATCCAATGACATGAGCATATCCAATGTATTGCTAGTAGAGAGCTTGAACTTCAATTTGCTATTCGTGGCTCAATTGTGTGATCTTGGATTCAAATGCATATTTGGGGTAGATGATGTAGAGATCATAAGTGTAGATGGATCTAATTTGATCTTAAAAGGTTTTAGATATGAGAATCTATACTTGGTTGATTTCAATGCTAGTGAAGCTAAACTATCTACATGTTTGTTCACTAAGTCTAGCATGGGTTGGTTATGGCATAGAAGGCTTGGTCATGTTGGAATGAAACAATTGAATAGATTGGTTAAGCATGACTTAGTTAGAGGCTTGAAAGATGTTGTGTTTGAGAAGGATAAGCTTTGTAGCTCTTGTCAAGCCAGCAAACAAGTTGGAAACACCCATCCTAAGAAAAGAATGATGAGCACTAGTAAAGCATTTGAGTTATTGCACATGGATTTGTTTGGGCCAACTCAATACACTAGCATTGGTGGTAACAAATATGGCTTTGTGATAGTGGATGATTATACTAGATACACATGGGCATTCTTTCTAGTGGACAAAAGTGATGTGTTTGCAACATTCAAATCATTTGTCAAGGGCATTCACAATGAGTTTGAAACAACCATCAAGAGAGTTAGAAGTGACAATGGTAGTGAGTTCAAGAACACTAGAATTGATGAGTTGTGTGATGAATTTAGAATTAGACATCAATTCTCGGCCAAGTACACTCCACAATCAAATGGCCTTGTTGAGAGGAAGAATAGAACACTCATTGATATGGCAAGGTCTATGCTTAGTGAGTATAATGTGAGTCAATCTTTTGGGGCCAAAGCTATCAACACAGCTTGCTATTATAGCAACCGCCTCTATTGTCACCCATTGAAAGAGAAGACACCATATGAGCTCTTGAATGGTAGAAAGCCCAACATTGAATATTTTTGGGTCTTTGGTTGCAAATGTTATATCTTGAAGAAAGGCACTAGATTGGGCAAGTTTGACAAGAAATGTGATGAATGATTCCTACTTGGTTATTCCACTACAAGCAAAGCATATAGAGTTTGGAATTTGGATAGTGGTACTCTTGAGGAAGTTCATGATGTTGAATTTGATGAAACCAATGGTTCACAAGAAGAGAATGAGAACTTGGAAGATGTTAGAGGCATTCAACTTTCAAATGCCATGAAGAACATGGATGTTGGTGAATTGAGGCCTAGGCAAGTGAATGATGATGAAGATGATCAAGTGCAAGTGCTCTCTAACTCAAATGTGCAAGATGATACAAATTAAGCTAGTACAAGTGGCTCTCATGATAATGAACAAGAACAAGTGGCTAGTACATCATCTCAACCCAATGATGAAGCAAGTGCAAGCAATCAAGTTCCAATGCTCCAACCAACCAATATTGCAAGGGATCATCCATTGGACACTATAATTGGTGATATTTCTAGAGGTGTACAAACAAGATCAAAATTGGCTTCATTTTGTGAGCATTTCTCATTTGTGTCATCCATTGAACCAAAGAAGATGGATGAAGCATTGAAGGATGTTGATTGGGTGAATGCTATGCATGAAGAATTGAATAACTTCACAAGAAATCAAGTATGAGAATTAGTTGAGAGACCAAAGGGACACAATGTAATTAGAACCAAATTGGTCTTTAGAAACAAGCAAGATCAAGATGGGATAGTAGTAAGGAACAAAGCAAGATTAGTAGCATAAGGATATACACAAGTTGAAGGTCTTGCCTTTGGAGAACCATATGCCCCGGTTGCTAGATTGGAAGCAATTAGAATCTTGCTAGCTTATGCTTGTGCCCACAACATCAAACTCTATCAAATGGATGTTATGAGTGCATTTCTCAATGGTTACATCAATGAAGAAGTATTTGTTGAGCAACCTCCTGGTTTTGAAGATGATGAGAAGCCTGACCATGTGTACAAGTTGAAGAAGGCATTGTATGGATTGAAACAAGCACCTAGAGCATGGTATGAGAGATTGAGGGACTCCATACTCTCTAAAGGGTTCATGATGGGCAAGGTTGACACCACTCTTTTCATCAAGAAGATTAGAAAAGATTTATTTATGTTGCAAATCTATGTAGATGACATCATATTTGGATCGACCAATCAAGACTTTTGTGATGAGTTTGGAAAAATGATGGCTAATGAGTTTGAGATGACCATGATTGTTAAGTTACTTCCTTGGTCTTCAAAAAATCAAGCAATTGAAGAATGGTACATTTGTGAGTCAAGGCAAGTATATCAAGGACATGATCAAGAAGTTTGGCATGAGTGATAGCAAAGCCATTAGTACACCAATGGGAACAAATGACAACTTAGATAGTGATGCAAGTGGAAATATGGTGGATCAAAAATTGTATCGGTCTATGATTGGAAGCCTACTCTATGTGACCGCATCAAGCCCAGATGTCATGTTTAGTGTATGCATGTGTGCAAGATTTCAAGCCTCACCAAGAGAAAGTCATTTGAAGGCCACAAAGAGAATATTGAGGTACTTGAAGCATACACAAAATGTTGGTTTGTGGTATCCCAAAGGAGCAAAGTTTGAGCTAGTTGGTTACTCCGACTCAGATTATGCGGGATGCAAGGTTGAAAGGAAGAGCACCTCGGGCACATGTCAATTCTTGGGAAGATCACTTGTCTCATGGTCATCAAAGAAGCAAAAAAGTGTTGCATTATCAACCGCCGAAGCCGAATACATATCTGCCGGTAGTTGTTGTGCAGAAGTACTTTGGATGAAGGCCACTTTGAGTGACTTTGGAATCAAGTTCAAGAAAGTGCCATTGCTATGTGACAATGAGAGTGCAATCAAGTTGACCAACAACCCAGTTCAACATGCAAGAACAAAGCACATTGATGTCCGTCACCATTTCATAAGAGATCACCAACAAAAAGGGGACATTTGCATTGAGAGTGTAGGCACCGAAGATCAACTTGCTGATATATTCACCAAGCCATTGGATGAGAAAAGGTTTTGCAAGCTAAGGAATGAGTTGAACATATTGGATTTCTCAAATATGTGTTGATGCACCCCCACTTATATGACATGCCTCTCCTTTGAGCAATCCAAGGTAAAAGTTGATTGGCATGGCATACATACTTGCTAAGGACATGTTTAGTGCATCTAGACATCTTTCACATTTAATAGTCTCATTCATGAAAATCAAATGAATTTGATGATTGCATGGTACCACTATTGCTTCTATGCTTATTTTGATCTAGTGGTAGCATATGACATGTTTGTGGGCTTGTAAACCTAGTGTTTGATCTAGAAAATAAGCTCTAAGTGTTTAACTCAACTTGGTACAAGATAACCCTTATTTGGAGGTGTGAAGAAGGTTGTCCTTGGATCAAACCGAGTTAAATATCTTTGGCAAATGATCTAGATTGGACCAAATTTGTGAAAATGATCCTCACCCCATTAATTGACATTGATATTCTCAACCTATCTACATTTCGAACCTTTGTGGTCATTGATGACAAAGGGGGAGAAAAGCAAAGATATTAGTACATGGGGAGAAAAACAAAGATATTAGTGTACTAAGATAATGAAAAGACAACAAAGGGGGAGAATTTGACATAGGGGGAGAGATATGACAAAGGAAAGGGATCAATTAAAATTTTGAGCACACGAATAGGGGGAGCAAGCTCATGAACTTGTATGGTGCATTTGAATGTGCATTTCATATGTTGGTTTGCATGGCACAAGTTTTAAATTTCAATATCCATGCTTATGTGGTGTATGCTAGTTGTAGGTTTGAATGATGAAATGAAAAACTAGCTTGCATAGGTTATCTAGTTATTTCATTTCCAAGTGGTATTGAGTTAACCATGGTGCTAAGGATGGTATATTGGTGCACTCCAATTGTATCACGCTTCAAAGGTCCAACTTTTATACCTTAGCATCATTTGGTAGACATTGTCTCCTATATTTCCTATCTAAGCATATGTGCAAGCTTCAATCCAAACTCTTAGCACATATGTAGGGGGAGCAATTGCTACCATATGGAGTTAATGAAACCTATCCGTATCCTTTTACACATAGTAAATATGCTTGGACATGTAACATGGATTCAATTGAATTTCAATTCATATCTTTGTAAAAGGGTTGTCATCAATTACCAAAAAGGGGGAGATTGAAAGCTCTAGTTTGGTTTTGGTGAATTGATGAAACCCTAAGTGCTAACCTAGTTTATCAAAGTGATCATGAGATAGGTAGTACATTCCAAGTGGTGAAGCAAATGAAGATCATGACATGATGATGGTGATGCCATGGTGATGATCAAGTGCTTGGACTTGAAAAGAAGAAAGAGAAAAACAAAAGGCTCAAGGCAAAGGTATAAATGGTAGGAGCCATTTTGTTTTGGTGATCGAGACACTTAGTGAGTGTGATCACATTTAGGATCGATAGCCGTACTATTAAGAGGGGTGAAACTCATATCGAAATACGGTTATCAAAGTGCCACTAGATGCTCTAACTCATTGCATATGCATTTAGGATCTAGTGGAGTGCTAACACCCTTGAAAATGTTTGTGAAAATATGCTAACACATGTGCACAAGGTGATACACTTGGTGGTTGGCACATTTGAGCAAGGGTGAAGAAGATAGAGGTGAAAAGGAGTTAGTCGCGCTGGTCACAGAGTGACCGAACGTGTCCAGTATGGTGACTGGACATGTCCCGCATTAATGACAAACTCAGCGACCGGACGCGTCCGGTCACCACACCGGACGCGTCCGGTGTGAATCAGCAAAATCATTGTTCGGTGAAATAGTTGATTGGGCGCTGGCTACATCCGGTTCGGAGTGACCGGACGCGTCTGGTTGACCGTGGGTGCTTACTGGACTCGACCAGACGCTGAGGCTCAGCGTTCGGTCAGTTTCTAACAGACACGTCTGATCGGCCTCGGGTACTCTCTGGACTCGACCGGACATTGCTGCTCTATGTCCGGTCATTTCTATTTCAGCGTCCGGTCTGAGCATCCGGTTGCATGTAAGTGTGGGCAGCATCATCTACTTTGGTTTGATCGGGACACATGGCGGTCTAGGAAGCGACCGATCGTGTCCGGTCGACCTACCGGACGCATCCGGTATTCACAAATGGTGCATCCGGTGCAGCATCCGGTGCACTCGAGCAGCGTGTCCGGTCGATGCGCAGTCTGCCCAATAATTGAGCCAACGGCTCTATTTTGTGGGGGCTTCTATTTAAGCCCCATGGTTGGCTCAAGCTCATTCTCTTGGCCATTTACATTGACATAGCAACCTTGTGAGCTTAGCCAAAGCCCTCCCACTCATCTCCATCATAGATTCAATATCTTTGTGAGATTGGGAGTGAATCCAAGTGCATTGCTTGAGTGTTTGCATCTAGAGGCACTTGGTGTTTGTGTTTTGCTACGGGATTCACTTGTTACTCTTGGTAGTTGCTGCCACCTAGATGGCTTGGAGCAGTGAGGATCGTCGAGCGGAGGTTGGTGATTGTCTCTAGCTCCGATCGTGGTGATTGTGATGGGTTCTTGACCTTTCCCCGGTGGAGAGCTAAAAGGTACTCTAGTAAATTGCTCATGGCTTGTGTGATCCTCATCTTGTATTGGTTGTGTGGCACCCTATTGAGGGTTTGGCGTGTGATGCCAATTTGCGTATGAACCTCCAAGTGAGTGAATCGCCACAACGAGGACTAGCTTGCCGACAAGCAAGTGAACCTTGGTAAAAAATCATTGTGTTCATCATTTGATTCCAAGGTGATTG
Organism: Miscanthus floridulus; assembly: GCF_019320115.1. NCBI lineage: Eukaryota > Viridiplantae > Streptophyta > Magnoliopsida > Poales > Poaceae > Miscanthus > Miscanthus floridulus. The sequence goes on along the minus strand of NC_089587.1, from coordinate 141,632,755 downwards.
GTATTCATTCTTGTGATTGATTGGTTCACTCCTCGACACGATGGTATAAACATATTGTTCACTCTCTTTACATTATCGTAAACTAGTTGTCAAGCTCTTTAGTGTAGCTAGTTGTGAGAGCTTGTTAGTTTGGTTAGTGTGGCTCTTTAGTTAGCCTTTGAGAGCACACTAACTTAGTGTAGTGACATAGCTATTGTGTGGATAGAAACTACATAAACTAGAATTGTGGTAGGTGGCTTGCAATTTTAGTAGGTTAGCGCAACACTTGCTTCACCTCATAATTGTCTAACCGGTTTGTTAAGTGTTGTTGTAGAAATTTTTAATAGGCTATTCACCCCCCCCTCTAGCCATTAGGACCTTCTAGCTGGTCGATTTCTCCAACCAGCTCCTCTGGTTCTCCGAAACCTAGTCGACGTCGCATCTGATGGCTTGGCGACTCTGCTTCATGTAGAACCACCTGACGTTCCACCCATTCAGCGATGTATTCAATGACAACGTAATGTACTCACCCGCCATCCCATCGCAGAGCTACAAATACACTCCGCCAACCACTCTAGAACTACCTCCACCCTTCTTCTTTAGCCAGAACAGGTGTCGGAAGAGGTTAAAGTGTGGAAGAATGCCAAGATACGCCTCACAAAAATGGATAAAAATAGAGATGTGCAAGATGGTGTTGGGATGTAGATTGCACAGGCTCACTCCCCAATACTCCAGCAGATCATGCAAGAAAGGATTAATAGGAATTCCTAATCCACGATAGAAATAATCTTCAAATATTACGACTTCATCGGTGTGCGGCATGGGATAGGGCTCACTATCGGTCAGACGCCATCCGATGGTGACTCGCTCAGGGAGAATGCCCGCTGCCACCATCTCGTTGAGCTTCGTCTCCCCCATCAAGGATGATACTATCGACAGAATATCGTCGACAGTCCTTCGAGGGGTATCCCACGAAGGTAGATTGATCGGCAAAGGAGCGTGTAATCAAGAACAAGAAGGCAACAGAGATACACGAGTTATACAAGTTCAGGCCATCAGTATGATGTAATACCTTACTCCTGTGGTCTGTTGGTTTGTATTAGCTATCGTATGATTTGCCGTGATTTTGTTGGGGGTCCCTACCTGCCTTATATAGTCCGGGGGCAGGGTTACAAGTTGGTTAGATCTGAGAGATAACCGGAAAGTAATAACAGATTACAAGAATCATGGGATCGTACATATCCTAACAGATATCGTAACATCTTCAGGATATCCTCCCCATGTCTTGCGGGAGGCGCCGAGCAGAATCGTGCCCCGCAAGGCTTCTTCTCGTGGGCTGGACCGCCCCTAGAGGCGTAGCCCATGTGGTCTGCCGTGGGTATCTAGGGTCGTACCCCCCATAGCTAGTCCCCGAGCGCCTTGTACCCGTTGTGCAACGCCATCTTGAGCTTTTCCAAGCAGGTGCGAACCAAAACCGAGCTATCTAGATCATGGTCCAACCACCATAATGAATCGCCGAGCAGTTGTGAGCAGCTGCCGAGCAGTGTGCAACATCACTGAGCAGTGTGTTCCGAGCATGGCTTGACATAAGGGTGTAAGGCGCTCAAGTCCATCATTGAAAATTTCTGCGCAGTAAAACTAAGTGTGCCCACTTAGAGTCCGACCACGAGGGTAAAGATAACCTTCTTTAGCTTTGAGAGGCATGGAGTCTTTCAGAAAAAAACAAACACATTCACCACAAGGTGAAGTGTGCCCACTTAGTCCCCGAGCCTAACAGTAGGTGACGTAGTCACATGGTGCCAGGGTCAGAAATGAAGAAATAACGAAAACCAACCGAGCAGATAGCCAGTCCCCGTGTTTCAGGCGAAATTATCGGATAAATCATGAGCATCATGTCATTCCTTATGCATCCATGATATTTATCTTGTGCATCGGCATGCAATAGGTGTACCGGAAGGAGTGACACTGCTGGAATTCGAGGAACCGAGCGAGCAGCAGCAGCCAACACCGGAGGTTCAGGAGGTGCAGGCCTCGGGAGAAGTGCCAGACGAGGTCGCCGTTGAGTGCCCGGATCACCGTCCATGCAACTTTGTGAAAGGTAAGCCCCAGAGCATATTAAGCCTCCTAATTTCTAAAATGCAGTTAAAGTATTATTGTTACATATATATATATATATATATATATATATATATATATATATATATATATATATATATATATATATATTGTTGCATTAAGTTTAGGTGTTGGATGCAAACACTTGCTGCATTGGTTATCCAATCCTTGTCTAGATATTGATACCCTGAATCCTATGTAGCTCAGGCTCATGTAGTGCTTAGCCCTGCTTAAACGCGGTAGAAGTCAGGTGATTTCCTGTCACCTGCGAGATATAGGGACATACATATAGCACGGTTGGCTATATTTGCTATCGTGGAAAAGAACCTATCTTAATTTGAATTGAAGACCGAGCGGAGGCTTGCCGGTTTGTAGTGACTCCATCTGTGTCGCTTAAGGACTGAATCTTGGAGCCTTTCCTATTCATGTTGAACGCATGCCTCTCTCTTAGTTGGCTGGGTCTGGAGACCGACCACGAAGCCAAGTAGCTCACCTCAGGTCAGGAGTCGATAAGTATAAAGTATGCCTCGGAAGGGAGCCGTAGGCGTGAGTCCAAGGGCAGGTGATTTAAAAGTCCTAATCGTCCTGGCAGAAGGGTAATCCCTGAGAGTGCTGGCGCTGATCGAACCCACGAATTTGGTTCCTAAGTTGTCCCAAAGGTGACCCACGGCTACCCTTGCAAAGTATGCCAAGGTGAGAGTTAGGAATATCCCCTCAGCTGAGTTGTAATTCGATTCGAGTCGCCGTCTCTCCCGGTTAGTGAGAACTTGACGGGCTTATCTCCAAAGTAGATACACTAAATAACATAATGGTTCAGAAATGATGATATGATGATGACAGCCTTATTATACCTGCTATGGTTAATATTGTTTGCTCCTAATAAGTGAGTGCTCTAGTACAGGTGCAAATCTAGTGTACAGGTAAATGATGATAAACTTGATGCGAAGTTTAAATTGGTTACTATATTCGTAAGCTCTTTTATGCAACTATGTCAAGCTCGCCCACCTCATAAGCCTTGCATGACCCTTGGTGTCTTTTATTTCTGGTTTTGATGGGTAAGTCTAGCTAAGTACCTTCTCGTACTCAGGGTTTATCTCCCACCTGTTGCAGATGACCAGTTCTACTTTGGTTGCTGCAAGTATTGCCTTCTCCCGGCTGGGGATGAAGACTAGACCGTTGGGTGCGGTCTCTCCTAGTTCTCATACCTGAAGATGCTTTTGTGGGACATGACTAAGATCTAGCAATGTATTTGAAACTATGAAGTTATGTACTAAACTATGTTGCTTCCGCAAATTTGAACTTGGATTGTAATATTTTATTTGAACTCTGATGGATGTAATCCGAATGCTACTTGTGAAATGTTGTAACGAATGATGTGTTCTGTTGAATCACTATGGTCTTGGTTTGTATGTCGAGAGTTGGTTGAAATCCTTCGTGATTTCCGGACTACCGGGATTATGGGAGCTTAAGTATAGGAATTTGATCACTTCGGTGATTGTTTTTGTACTTACGTTCTTATGATTTGGTCGGTTCTGTTACAACCGCCCAATACGTAGAGCACTGAGCCCATAGCACGTGTAGGGTGTATTGGAGCCTTGGTGTTCTCCATAAAGATCAGAGCAAAACACATGCTTCCCAGCGGCCAATTTGAGTAACTTGCGAGAAAAAGTAGTTAAAGTGGCGTCCGAGCAGTTAGTTCATGCCGGAAATCTAGGCCTTGACTAGCCCATAGTCCATAACATCGAGCGTAGAGACCCTAACACGTGTAGGATGAACAGGCATGACCAAGGAACCGCAGCCGACCAACCATAACGCAGAGCGCGGAGCCCCAGGCACGTGTAGGAAGGGATCGGAGACTGGGTCTTCTTCATAGAAAATAGAAAAGAAAACATGTGCTGCTCGACGATCGGCGAGCTATGTTAGGAGATTTGGAGCGCAAAATTATCGTTGTTTTTAGGAGAAAAATTTATGTGATCCGGAGAAAACATAATCGGCGGTTTTTGGAGAAATCGTGTTCGGCGATTTGAAGAAATCGTGTTCGGCGATTTTTGGAGAAATCGTGTTCGGCGATTTTTGGAGAAATCGTGTTCGGTGATTTTTGGAGTTATTGTGTTCGGTAATTTTTGGAGAAATCGTGTTCGGTGATTTTTTGGAGAAATCGTGTTCGGCGATTTTTGGAGTTATTGTGTTCGGTGATTTTTGGAGAAATCGTGTTCGGCGATTTTTGGAGTTATTGTGTTCGGTGATTTTTGGAGAAATCGTGTTCGGCGATTTTTTGGAGAAATCATGTTCGGCGATTTTTGGAGTTATTGTGTTCGGCGATTTTTGGCGTGCTTGGCGAGCGTATTGGAGATCGTCATGGAGTGGCGCATAGCCCGTCAACCATAAGTGAAAATTATAATGGAGGAAAAAATGGAGACAAATTATGGAGACCAGAACTTTATTAATCAGAAAGTAAAGAATGCATATCTGTGTTGTTTCAGGGATAGAAACGTATAAGGTGCTCGATGTGCCAAGAGTTAGGAACATCAATTCCATCTAAGTCACATAAGCGATAAGACCCTGGTCGAGTAACACCTTTGACCACATAAGGGCCCTCCCAGGGGGAAGACGGCTTGTGAAGCCCTTCGGTTTTTTGTTTCCTACATAAGACGAGGTCACCGATCGTGAATGAACGTCCTTTGACGTTGCGGTTGTAATACCTCCGCAAACCTTCGAGGTACTTGGCTGTGCGAACGCAAGTGATCAGACGTTCTTCCTCAGCCCAATCAACGTCTTCTGTCCGAACAGCTGAGGCTTGCTCTTCATCATAACTTTCTACTCTAGGTGCTCGGAAGGCAATATCCGCTAGAAGTATGGCCTCTGAGTCGTAGACCATAAAATATGGAGATACGCCGGTACTGCGACTAGCTTGAGTGCGCAGTCCCCAGACCACAGCTGGTAGTTCTTTGAGCCATCTGCCCGGATGCTTTTCTTCTTTCTGATAGAGTCTTTTTTTGAGGGCATCAAGGATCATACCATTAGCCCGCTCGACCTAGCCATTAGCTCTAGGATGAGCAACAGAAACGTATTTAACGGAGATGCACCGGTCTTCGCAGAAGTCCCAAAAATGATGGCCGGTAAAAGTGGTCCCGAGGTCGGTGATGATGCTGTTCGGGAGACTGAATCTGTGTATGATGTCTTCAAAGAGCTCAACTGCTTTCTTTGCAGTAGCTGAGACAAGTGGTTTGTACTCAATCCACTTGGAGAACTTATCAATGGCGACATACACATATCAGAAACCTCCTGGCGCTGGCTTGAAAGGCCCGATCATATCCAGTCCCCAGCATGTGAATGGCTAGGAAGCTAGAATGGTCTGCAGTTCTTGTGCCGGTATATGTATTTGCTTGGCGAAAAACTGGCAACCCTCACATCGTCGAACGAGATCTTCTGCATCGGAGATGGCCGTGGGCCAGTAAAAACCTACTCGGAAAGCTTTGCCGACCAGTGTTCTTGAGGCCACGTGATTGCCACAGGAACCAGAGTGAATTTCATAAAGTAGCTTCATACCGTCGTCTTGGATGATGCATTTCTGTAGTATCCCTTCCTTGGCACTTTTCCTCATCAGGTTACCGTCTACCAGCACGTAATGCTTACTTTGGTGAATTAGACGTTCTGTTTCGATCTTGTCGGTGATGTATTTGATGAACTGCTCCCTCCAATCGACGACCAGCGAAGGTACCACAAGTACCAACTGCTCGGCAGGGGGTACTTCTTCAACTTCCTTATCTTCTTTAATGGATGGTGCCAGGAGGTCTTGAACGAAAACCCCTGGCGAAACCGCAGCGCGAGAAGATCCTATCTTTGAGAGCTAGTCGGCTGGTTGGTTTTGATCTCATACCACGTGGTGGTACTCGATACCGTAGAATTTCCCTTCGAGCTTCCTGATTTCGGCGCAGTATGCGTCCATTTTCTCACTGGAACAGGACCAATCTTTATTGAGCTGGTTGATAACCAGCGCGGAATCCCCATACACCATGAGGTGTTTGACGCCAAGCTCGACAGCTATACGGAGACCATGGAGACATGCTTCGTATTCCACGGCATTGTTGGAGACCGAAAAATGTATGCGAAGAACATATCAGAGTTTATCCTTGGTCGGCATGATGAATAGAATTGCCGCACCAGCACCGTTGATGTTAAGCGCGCCGTCGAAGTACATCAACCAGTGCTCGAGGCAAGTGGCGACAATGGGTTCTTGGATCTCGGTCCACTCAGCGATGAAATCAACAAGCGCCTATGACTTAATGATGGGTCTGCTTCTGAAGTCAATGGAGTAAGTGCCGAGCTCAATAGCCCACTTGATGATACGACCATTGGCCTCTTTGTTGCGGAGAATATCCCCTAGAGGGAACTCGGTGACCACGACGATCTTGTAGTATTCGAAGTAATGTCGGAGCTTGCGTGAGGTAATCAAAATTGCATATAACAGCTTTTGTACCTAAGGATAACGAGTTTTGGGCTCATTAAGTACCTCGCTGATAAAATAGACTGGATGTTGCACCTTGTAGGCATGTCCAGTTTCCTCGCGTTCGACGACAATAGTCGTACTGACAACGTGAGAAGTGGCAGCGATGTAGATCAGCAGAGTTTCATCTGACCATGACGCTGTCATGATTGGAGGTTTTGTTAAAAACAACTTGAGCTGCTCGAAAGTTGTGTCTGCCTCCTTTGACCAAGAAAAAAGCTCAGAGGCCTTGAGGAGCTTGAAGAAAGGTAGCCCTTTTTCATCGAGGCGTGAGATAAAATAGCTTAACGCAGCCATGCAGCCTGTAAGCTTCTGTATATCCTTGACACATGTCGGCTGTTTCATGTTGGTGATGGCAGAGACCTTGTCTGGGTTTGGTTCGATGCCCCGAGCGTTGACGATGTAGCCCAGCAGGATACCGGATGGAACGCCAAAGATGCACTTTGAAGGGTTCAGCTTCCATCGGTATTTGTTCAGGTTGGAGAAAGTTTCTTCAAGGTCGACGATAAGGTTGTCGGCGGTTTTAGTCTTGATGACCACGTCGTCGATGTAGGCTTCGACGTTGCGACCGATCTATTGGTCGAGGCACGTCTGGATAGCCCTTTGGTAGGTCGCTCTAGCATTCTTTAGTCCGAAGGACATAGTGGTGTAGCAGTATGCACCGAAAGGCGTGATGAATGGCGTCTTGACTTGGTCTTCTTTCTTGAGGGATATCTGATGATAGCCGGAGTAACAGTCAAGAAAGGAGAGCAACTCGCAGCCGGCGGTGTAGTCTACAACCTCATCTATCCGAGGCAGGCCAAAGGGGTCTTTAGGGCAGTGTTTGTTAAGATCAGTATAATCAACACACATTCTCCATTCTTTATTCTTTTTTTCTAACAAGAATAGGATTAGCTAACTAATCTGGATGATACACTTCTTTTATAAATCCGACAGCTAAGAGCCGTTTTATTTCTACCCTAATGGCCTCCTTTTTGTCTGGCGCGAATCGGCGAAGTTTTTGCTTGATCGGTTTAGCAGTCGGCGAGACATTCAAGGAGTGCTCGATCTTCTCCCGCGGTACCCCTGACATGTATGTAGGTTTCCAAGCAAACACATCAGCGTTGGCACGTAGGAAGGAGACGAGCGCGCTTTCCTATTTGGGGTCAAGGTGAGCCCCGATTTTGACCATCTTAGAAGGGTCGTCGAGGCCGAGGCCGATCTCCTTGACTTCCTTGGACTTGGTGGAAGCATGAGGAGGCTCTGGGATCTCCATGTCGTCAGCAGACGCCATCTTGGCTTTGGTGACCACGCTAGCCATCTGGATGGAGAGGTCGGTGGCTTCGGCGAGGGCGAGACTCTCTGTCTCACAAGCGTAGGCGACAGAGAGGTTGGCCCGCAGAGACAGGACTCCTACGGGTGAAGGCATCTTCAACACCAGGTACGCATAGTGCGGAACGGCCATGAACTTGGCCAGAGCCGGATGTCCTAGTATGGCATGGTAGGCGGTGTCAAAGTCAGCAATGTAGAAGTTGACATGCTCCACTCGGTAGTTGGTTGCCGTGCGGAACTGTACTGGTAGGGTAATCTCCCCAAGCGGTCTGGAAGCCCTGCCAGGCACCATGCCCCAAAAGGAGGAGTCTGAGGGCATGAGATCTGTTCTCCTGAGGCTGAGCTCCCTTAGGGCCCCGGTGAAGAGTAGATTCCAAGCGCTCCCACCGTCGATAAGGACTTTTCTAAAAAGCACCTTCTGGACAGTTTCATCAAGGACGAGGGGAAAACGCCCTATGTAGGGTATGTCTGCCCACTGGTCGGCCCTATTGAAAGTGATGGGGACTTCGGACCACGGGCGATAGCTAGGGTTGGCGGCAGTTTCCTCTGAAGCGACGGCGAGCACTCGTCGGGCGGTGAGCTTCTGTTCCCTTCTGCTCTCGTTGGAGGCGAGGCCCTCGAAGATGGTGGCGACCACTTTGTCATGGTCCTAGAAGGCATTGTTATTACCCCCAGGTGGTCGGCGTCCTCCGTTCCCACCATTGTCGTCGTTGTACTTTTTGTCCTGGAGCTCCTTAGCCAAACCAAGGCAGTCTTTCATCTTGTGTGTGGCGTTCTTGTGCAGGGGGCACGGGCCATTGAGGATCTTCTTGTACTGCTCATCGTAGTTACGCTTGGCACGCGGCTCATTGACGTTGGCAACAATGTGGTCTGGTCAGCGGCGGCAATTCTGACTAGATTTGAATCCATCTGGCCGATCACGTCCGTTGTCCCGGTGGAAACTACGGTCGTCGTAGCGGCGGTCGTTGCGCTGCCGGTCGTCGGTGCGGTCGTCGTGGTGACGAGGCGGGCGATTAGTGCCCATGTCTTCATTAAAATGCACCTCCACTTCCTCGGCGTCGGCATACTAGTTGGCGGTCGTGATCATCTCGCCTATGCCAGTAGGTGGCTTTCTGTTGAACTTAGAACGGAGTTCGCGGTGATGAAGTCCTCGGACAAAGGCGGTGATAACTTTGCCTTCCGTGATGTTGGGAATAGAATTCCTCATCTCGGAGAAGCGCCTGATGTAGCTGCGGAGTAGTTTGGATGGCTTTTGGGTGATGCGGTTGAGATTGTGCTTGGTGCCCGGCCACCTGCATGTAGCCATGTAATTGTCGGTGAAGACTTTCTTTAGCTCTTCCCAAGATCTGATGGAGTCCGGGGCAACGCTTGTGAACCAGCTCATGGTGGCTAGCGTGAGCATGATGGGGGGGTATTTTGCCATGACGTTGGTGTCTCCTCCGGTGGCACGGATGGCAGTGGCGTAAGCCTGCAGCCACTGAGTTGGGTTCATCCTTCCTTCATAGGGCTCGACCCCGGTGATTTTGAAACCACGGGGCCACTGGAGTGTTCGGAGCACCCTGGAGAACACTGGGGGCCCTTTCGGGTTGTCGGCGCCGATATCAGCAGTATTGTCGGTGATGATCGGCTCTAGAGCCGAGTCCGGATTACCGTACTCTCACTCGTACTCCTGGCGGCGCTGTACTTCATCTTCATGGCGCCCAAAGCGACGTTGATCGATACGCCATCGTGCATCTCGGAGGTTACTGAGGTGCACTCGGGCGTCCTGTTCGACCTCTTGGTAGTGTTGGTGATGAAGCTCGATGTGGTGGCCTCTAGTCCCCCCCTGGGGAGGTAGTGACTGGTCGGCGAACCAGCTTTGACTAGGACGGCGATTGGATCTAGGAATAGCTGATCGGCGAATCGCGCTTGTGGAGCACGAAGGTCTCTGATCCTCTCGGATCTCATTAACTTGACAGTGTGCCACTTTAAGCATAGCGACGACCTTGGCGAGCTCGGGCGTCTGCGGGAGGCGTGAAAGCTCATTGGCGGCTACTGCCAGATTGGCACTCGGAGTCTTGAAGACGTCGTGGCCATCAATGCGGAGGAATTCTTCGTCGAGGTTGCGATGGAGGGGCCTTCCTTGCGAGTCGATCTGGTTATCATGAGTGGCCTCGGCCATCGCAAGGGTGCGCTCATTATCATGGCGTTGCGCACGGTTGACGTTCCTGTTTTCACGGGCGGCGCATTCCTCATCAGTTTCACCGTTCCGAGGGGGCTGTCGATGCTGACGTTGAAGATTGCGCCACCCCAGAAAGGCAGGAGAGGAGGTTGCTCGGTGAAGGTCTCTGCGAGGGTTTCCGTGGAACCTTGGGACTCGGAGTCCAGATTTTTCTCTAGGATGGTTTGGAGGGACATTCTGGGACCTCGGCTGGCGTGCAGCATGTTGATGGTCGGTGGGAGCTGGTCGACGATCTGGTCAGCGAATTTGCCCCTAAGGGCATCTTGATATGTAGCGGCGGCGTTGGCGAGCCCGAAAGGCAGGGTGGCAAGCCCCGAAGCTTGCCGAGCACTGAGCATCGACAAATCGGGATTGGAAGGTGGTCGGTGCTGAATGAGGGTGTCCAGAGCCGACTCAGCAATGGAGAGGCAATCGGCGAGTTTCAAGCTGACCCGATCGATGGACTCGATCAGATCGTTATTGTTGACATGCCTCCTCTGGTAGCAAGGAAGCGAGCGGTGAGCAGCTGATGAAGACGACCCTAGAAGTGGTTCCGAGATTGGATCTGCAGTTGCAGGTGCCAAGGTGGTCGGCGCAAAATAGATCTGCACCAGCTCGAGGAGCTCCCCGACTCCATTGGCGTTGATGACCCACGTGATGGATCCGACCGTGAAGATCTGGCTGGGCTGAGGGAGGGACAAAGAGCCTACAGAAAAAGCCATCTTGTTCGACAAGGAAACAGCACGCACACCCCTACCTGGCATGCCAACTATCGACAGAATATCGTCAGCAGTCCACTAAGGGGTATCCCATGAAGGTAGATTAATCAACAAAGGAGCGTGTAATCAAGAACAAGAAGGCAACAGAGACACATGAGTTATACAGGTTCAAGCCGTCAGTATGACGTAATACCTTACTCCTGTGGTCTGTTGGTTTGTATTAGCTATCGTATGATTTGCTGTGATTTTGTAGGGGGTCCCTGCCTGCCTTATATAGTCCAGGGGGCAGGGTTACAAGTTGGTTAGATTTGAGAGATAACCGGAAAGTAATAACAGATTACAAGAATCATGGGATCGTACGTATCCTAACAAATCTCGTAACATCTTCAGGATATCCTCCGCATGTCTTGCGGGAGGCGCCAAGCAGAATCGTGCCCCGCAAGGCTTCTTCTCGTGGGCTGGACCACCCCTAGAGGCGTAGCCCATGTGGTCTGCCGTGGGTATCCGGGGTCATACCCCCCATAGATACCCACTCTTTGTCATGGCTCATACCAGCGTCTGCCTTCTTTGGGTTACCACCTCCCCTCTTCGGCGCCATCTCTCAGATCTGGATTGGGATTGGCAGCGGAAGCATGTGTGAATGCAGATGGGTAGCACGAAGGCTGAGGAGGAAGATAAAGTGGCGAAGTGACAAAGGTGGGAGCGTAGAGCGTGGTGGCATGGTTATAAAGAAATTGTACCCACTTTTCACATTCCAGAGTTTTTGGGAAACCACACCATGATTTGCGCCTTTCCGAATTCCCCGAAGCAGAGTGCTAGGCTATTATCTAGGCTTCCACACAATTGCAACCCATATCGCCCATTTTTCCACCACAACTTGTTACTGCACACCGAATATTCGCCGACTTCTTCATAAACATCATTAAGGCTCAGTAGCTCCTATGGTACAGCCATAACTCCAGTTTTTTCTCCAAGATTTCCACTTGTGGCTTGGGGACTGCATCATCACAACAACTTGGTTCCTCACCACACTAGGGACTTTCTTTTGATTACTATTGTTTCTGACCCTGGCACCATGTGACCACGTCACCTACTGTTAGGCTCGGGGACTAAGTGGGCACACTTCACCTTGCGGTGAATGTGTTTCTCTTTTTTTAGGGCTCCGCCTAGGGACTAGCGGCCTGCTCGGCTAGTCTTCTGCTTTTCTTCTACTTTGGACCCAGGCACCATGTGACTATGTCACCTACTGTCAGGCTTGAGGACTAAGTGGGCACACTTCACCTTGCGGTGAGTGTGTTTGCTCTAATCAGGAAGACTCTGCGCCTCCTGAAGTTGAAGAAGACTATCTCCCTTTCTCGTGGTCGGACTCTAAGTGGGCACACATGGTCCACTATGAGGAAATTTTTGATTCTGAACTTGAGATCCTTACATCCTTATGGCAAGCCTTACTTGGGATACACTGCTTGTCAGTGTTTTGAGTAAACACCAACGAGTAAATTTGTATTATTGCGCGTTGGACCCGGATGGTGTGCTATAAGACACAAGGTTTATACTAGTTCAGACAGAATGTCCCTACGTCCAGTTTGCAGCTGCTGCTCGTGTTTTAGCACTGAAAGGTTCGTAGTATAGGTTACAATCCGGCGAGAGAGGGACAGGTCCCAAGTCTCTGATAGAAAGGTTGAAATGGCGCTGAGAGCTTGGTTGATGCTCAATTATGTGTGATGAGATGCGTGGTGTCTTGAATCGATCCCCCTCCTAGTGGGGTGCCCTACCTTCCCTTTTATAGACCAAGGGGAAGTAGGGATTATAGGTGGGAGAAGAAAAACTAGAGGTAAAGAAGGTCATTCGAAGGTGTTGGGTCCTCCTTTTCCTCTAAGCGAGCCCTGTTGTCACGTCAAATGATGCCAGGGATAGCTCCATGCTAGGCATCTATCCATTGATGATGCCACGCTTTGACTTGATCAGCAAGTGGTCACATCCCATCCCGCCCCGGCAGGGGGCACAACGGACCAGGGTGTTGATCCACAACCCCACAGGGAGCGGACAACACAGTGACTGAATGCCCATCACTATAGAGGACGTGAGTCTCCTCTTGGACTATAGTGGTTGTCATATGGTTCCATCTGGATCCATGCCCGAGGGCCAATGGCGGCGCCCATAACACTATAAAACAAATGTCGATGCCTACAACACTGTTTGGGCTCTAACATGCCCAAAAGGACCTTAAAGCGCTCGTCTTGTCATATTCTGTCAGTACTTTCCTATAGGCGTACAGGGTATGGTCCTCGGTATTGTAGTTGACTTGAGTGTCTTTCCTTATCTACGCGCGTAGTTACGAAGGAGCTGCGCGTAGACGTCGGGCGAGGCAGAGCCGGCCCCTGAACGTCGAGCGAGGCAGAGCTAGCCCTCAGACATCGGGCAAGGCGGAGCTAGCCCCGTATGTCAGGCAAGGTGGAGCCAGCCTCTAGACATTGAGCGAGGCGGAGCCAGCCCCCGAACATCAGGGTGGTCTTCGATGACCTAGAGGTGGCGTGGCCGGAGGGAACTAGCTCGCTTGTGGCCTGTGTTGCCGTAGATATCACGGCGCGGGTGCGCTAGCTCAAGAGGGAAGCTCTTCGCTCTAGGATTACCCAAGCCTTTGCCATCGCCCACCCCCACTACGCCGATAGTATCGACTTGGAGACAATGAGCCTTGGCTTTGTGCCTGGCTACGAAGCCTCCGAGCTGGATGAAATAGAGAAGGCGGTGGCTCCTATCGCACAGAACCTGGTGGACAAGGTTGAAGATATAGTTCTCCCCAGAGGGGATAGTTAGTCAAATAGGCTGGATAAGCATTTTTTTAACCCATGGACAAGTGTCGATCCTTATATATCATGAACATAATTTTGTAACTTTGTTTTATTTGATTTGTTTGATTGAACTTCTTTTTCTTCCCTTTTTATGTGCAAAAGAAAGGCTCGTGCATTTTGACCCCTCCGTTTGTTAAGACCGTAGGGCTCGAGGCGTAAGAGGAAAAAACTTCGAACCATGCTGGTGAGCAGAGATACCATAGCCATCAAGGCGTAGGTTTTTTGCGGTTCAACTAGGCATGCTTAGTTTATTCGTTTCCACAAACTTTGCCGCTAGGCTTAACATGAGGAAGAGGTCTGACGTAGCGACTATTTTTAGAAAAGGTGTGTTTTTACCCTTATCAGCCCCTGAGTGAGATCTGACCCTTTGTCGTTGCGGGGGTCGGATGTCACTAAAAATCTAGGGGAGGATGGCGAGACTTAGGAGAATGCATCTCTTGTTTTTGCACGTACCCTCGCCCTAGGGTCTTAGCTATCTTTCTATGACCATGCGTTTGGTCCCCTTGCCAGTATGATCTTTCTCGAGCCTCTGCACATGGCAGGGATTCGGTCAAGGGTCGACTCATTTTTGTGACTATTGCCCCGTCCACGGTTTTCACAACTGGAGGGGTTGAGTTAACGCCACCTTCTTCAATGGCTTGAGTGACGTGGTTGGCAAACTCGCTAGCGAGTATGTTCAAATAAAATCTAGTTTCGTCACCTATGATGAGATCAGTAAAGCCCTCTGGGGGCATTCTGTTGCACCTTAACCCGTCTTAGAACAGATTCCCCCTCAATGGGGATTCTATGGGCTCGGCTAGAGACTAGGATCAAGCGAGAAGGTTGAGATGGCCTTGTCCACTTCTAAGTGGGATGGGCATAGGACGCTGAGGCTCATCTATGTTTTCCCCCTAGCTCTTTGTTCGACATGAGGTGGCCTTAGGCCTTCCGCGAGCCGACCTTCGAACCTTGGCCTTTCGATCTAGGATCGGGTGGCTCGAGCCCCCAAGCCCCATGGGGTTCGGTAGGGGTCGGCCAAGATTCATGCATCACCCCATCCTCAATTTCCGCAAGCGAAGGGGCTGAGCGAATGACACTTGCCTCGATGGCTTGAGTGTCGCGCTTGGTGAGCTCACTAACGGGCATGTTCGAGTGGAATCCAGGTCCGTCATCCGCTGACGGGGTCGGTAGAGCCCTCATGTGGCATTCCACTATTTCTTAACCCGCCCCCTAGTAGATGCCCGAGCCATTCGATAGGCTCGGGTGGCCCGTTGGCCTCTCCTCGATGGAGATTCTATGGGTTTGGCTCGAGGTTAGAATCAAACAAGAAAGGTCAAGATGTCCCTATTCGCTTCTAAGCAGGGTTGGGCAAGGCCACTGGGGCTCATCTTGGTTTTTCTCCCCTATCTCTATTTGACATGAGGCGGCCTCAAGCCCTTTGCATGCCGGCCTTCGAACCTTGGTCTATCACCATTCATATCGAATGAGACGAGAACCACTTCATGACGCGACGCGAAGCATTACGGTGCAGCAATCGCATGTGCAATGTTTGGATGTACGGGATGATTGAATGAATGAGCATAAAGAAATAGCAGGGGTCAGTAATGTTACCTCGATGGCACGAGTGACAGGTTCTGGGAGCTCTTACCAGATACGTCCATGTGGGGTTCGGGTCCGACGTTCATGATAGGGCTGGTGTAACCTGCACGAGCATCCTAGTTTTATGTTTCTATCTCTTGGCAGTGACTCGAGCTATTCGATCGACTTAGGTGACATGACAACCTCTTCTTGATGGAAATTTTGCAGGTAGGCCCCTCCGAACCCTTCTCGAGAAGGTGGATGCTAAGGCTTGGGGTGTGGGGACAAAGACTTTGATCATGCTAGTGAACAAAAATGCCATAGCCACTAGGGTGTAGGGTCCTAGCGGTGCGACTAGTTTTACTCAAAGTTTATGCTCGCACACTAGGCCTCCGATTTGTAAACATAAGGAGGGGTTGGGCAAAGAGAAATGTCTAGCGAGTAGACACTCTTGTTAGCCTCCGAGAGATGTCTGACCCCCTACCGTTGCTGGGGTTGGAGGCCCGGTAGTGAATTTAATATGTAATGTAAGTAAGGGTGCTTATCTCTCGGCGGCGGTTTTGAGCCATTCGATCGACTCATTTCTCGGGAGTGGCCAAGCCATCTGGTTGACTTGTGTTTCCTATTCAGATAAGATTTTCCTGCGAGAGTAGAGGACGAGAGTATCTCGCACAAGAATTTAGTTGGGCAGACAAGCCAAGCATCGAACTTGTGCAAAAATGGACAAGTTCTCAAATTTTGTTATAGCAAATAGCTTTTCAGCTCTCCCCCCTTTCTACAGAAGGGTTTAGTGTGCTCTGACCCTTTCTGTTGTTAAGGCCATAAAAGCTTGGAGTGTGGGTGAGCTAGTTCTAATCACGCTGGTGAGCAAAGGCGTCGTAGCCGCTGGGGTGTAGGTTTCTCGTAGTCCAACCAGTTATACTCAGAGTTTATTCCTGAAAACCAAGCTCCTAGGTATTAATGTGAGAAAGGGAGGTTGGTGAAGTGAATGTTTGCAAGGTAAATGCACTCATGTTAGCCCCTAGATGAGACCCGACCCCTCGCCATTGCAGGGGTCAGAGGTCACAAAGGTTAGGGGATTTTGATAATGAAACAGATAAGAGCAAGTATGCGTTTCTTTAGGGGTAAAAGCGACGTAGCTGCTCGATGTTCCAGGCATTGGTGAAGACCTCGCTGTTAATGGTTTTCAGCTTGTAGGCGCCTAGTCGGAGTACTTCCACGATGACGTATGGTCCCTCCCATGGCGGGGAGAGCTTGTGTCGGTCCTTGTTGCTCTATATGAGGTGAAGGACCAGGTCCCCGATGTTGAAGGCTTAGCCCTGCACCCGTCGGCTGTGGTACCATCGCAATGCCTACTGGTACTTGGCCAAGAGGAGGAGGGCGACATCACAAGCTTCATCTAGCGGGTCCATGGCATCCTCATGGGATGCCTCAGCTCCCTGTTTATCGTATGCCCTAATCCTTAGCGCTCCATAGTCGAGGTCAGTTGGGAGGACGGCCTTAGAACCATAGACCATGAAGAAGGGCGTGTAGCCGGTGGCTCAACTGGGGGTTGTCCTCAGGCTCCAGAGTACTGAAGGAAGTTCAGTGACCCAGCGTGCACCGAATTTGTTCAACCGGTAGAAGATTCTGGGTTTGAGGCCTTGTAGGACCATGTCATTCGTGTGTTCCACCTGCCCGTTCATTCGGGGGTGTGCTACAGAGGCCCAGTCGACACGGATGTGATGTTCATCGCAAAATTGGAGGAACTTCTTGCCAGTGAATTGTGTGCCATTGTCTGTGATGATGGAGTTTGGGACTCCGAAGTGATGGACGATGTTGAGGATGAATAGCATGGCTTGCTTAGATTTTTGTAAACTTGTTAATGGTGACAAGTAGGTGGGTGTAGCCCTCATGCACCTTTTTGAGTGGTCCAACCTGATCGAGTCCCCAGACTGCGAATGGCTAGGTGATGGGGATCATTGGAGTGCTTGGGTCGGTAGGTGAGTCTATCGAGCATAGTACTGGCACCCTTCGTAGGTGTGTACCATTTGCTCGGCATCGGCTACCACGGTAGGCCAGTAGAAGCCCTGTTGGAATGCATTTTCGACCAGGGTTCAGGGCGTGGCATGGTGATCATAGACCCACTATGAATATTGCTTAGCAAACGCTTCCCCTATTCGAATGGGATGCAGCGCTACAGGATCTCAGTGTGGCCTCGCTTGTATACTTCACCCTCCACAAGAACAAAGGACTTAGCACGATGTGCGAGCCGTTGGGCCTCCATCTTGTCTGTCGGCAGTGTCATGGAGGTAGTCAAGGTAGAGCATTCTCTAGTCGACCAGAGGGTCGGGCTCTGTCGCTGGATCCTCTTCGAGCTCCATGACTTCAGAGCCGGATGTAACCGACGGTGGTTCAGCCCCTAGGCTGGGATTGGATGAACCATTGCCACCCTATTCTGACTCCTCATAGTGAATGGAGGGCTTGTGCTGGTCACTGGCGAAGATGCCCATTGGCACCAGCTCTCGGCCAGATGTAGCTTTCACAAGTGCGTTAGCTGCCTCGTCGAGACGCCTTGGGATGTGATTGAGTTCAAGGCCATCAAACTTGTCCTCCAACTGGTAGACTTCTTGGCACTATGTGGCCATCTTAGTGTCATGGCAACTTGACTCCTTCATGACCTAGTCAACGACCAGCTAGGAATCTCCTCGAACATCGAGGCGTCGGACGCCTAGCTCGATGGCAATGCATAGGCCATTGATGAGCGCCTCATATTTGGCCAAATTGTTAGAGGAGGGGAAATGGAGACGGACCATGTACCTCGTGCATACCCTGAGGGGTGACACGAAGACCAGACCTGCGTCGGCGCCCTTCTTCATTAGCGATCCATCGAAGTACATCGTCTAGTACTCTTGGTCGACGACTGCTGGTGGCATTTGGACCTTGGTCCATTCCACGATGAAATCAACCAGCACTTGGGACCACTTGGGACTTGATGGCTATTCGGGAGGCATATGTAATGCCCTACCCCATCAGCTCGAGCGCCCATTTCATGGTTCTTCCCATGGCATCCTAGTTTTGGATGACCTCGCTGTGGGGGGAGGACGTCACGACCATCACTGGATGTGACTCGAAGTAGTGGTGTAGCTTCCTCCTGGTGATGAGGACAGCGTATAGAAGCTTCTAAATTTGGGGGTAGCGGGTCTTCGAGTCGGATAGGACCTCACTAACAAAGTACATAGGACGCTGTACTTTGAGGGCATGCCCCTCTTCTTCCTGCTCTACTACCAGGACAACGCTGACCACTTGTGTTGTGGCCATGATGTAGAGCAGAAGGTGTTCTCCCTCGGTAGGAGGAACCAGGACTAGGGCCTTTGTCAGGAATTGCTTAACCATGTCAAGTGCTTCCTGGGCCTCAGACATCCATTCGAAGTGATCGGCCTTCTTTAGAAGTCGATAAAGGGGGAGACCATGTTTGCCGAGTGTTTACACCAAAATTTGGAAGGAGAGTCGCAAGGACCCAGAAGCTCCTAGGATCGTATCATCAAGGGATCAGGCAGATCAGAAACAGCTGATTCAAATGCAAAATCTAGGAATTAGCTTTCTTCGGACAGCGCTAGCAGATAACGATGGAGGCTACGCTCGATGCTAGGACGAAAATGTGTTGAAAACATGTTGGACTCCACAAAAGGGAAAGATTAGAGTCTAAGTTATCTTAAATTATGAATGTTTTCATTATGCCAAAGATTGTATTAAGTCGTACTCGAGTAGGGTTCGTTTTAGGCTCTGGGTATAAATACCAAACCCCGGCTATTGTAGAGGAACAACCAATCAATCAAATATAAGTCAATTACTTTTTTCGGCTCCGGCCACCCCTTAGGAGTAGGAGTAGAGTAGATCTCGGTGAGTTCTTCGGCAAGTACGGCTGCATCGATCTAGTCGACCTCCACTGCTTGTTGTAAGTACTGTCATGGTTTATACCTCTGTTCGTATGGCTGCATCGATCCGATCGACCCCCACTGCGGCTCTGGTATAAGCTAGTTATCGACTCTTGTCTAATTCAAGTATGGCATGTGTGATTCTGTCTCACACCCCACTGCTTGAATTGGATCAAGGTCAAGTTATTGGCTCTATCTTAGAGTGGCAGTCTTTGATAGATTCATTAAGTTATGGATATTGCTTATTGCTTTCATTGTTTATCAAATTACAGCAGTATCACTCTGCCCGATTGAGATTGATCTGGATCGGCCTTATATCTTGTTTAATTCATCGATTGCTAATCTAGAACTGATCTAATCTGCATCTTAAGCGATGAGTTATGTTTTTATCAGCTATTTTGCGTCAATCTTAATCATGCATAGTGTGTAGTTAAGGCATGTTCGATCTTGAGTAGATCTATCAGTTAGCGCGAACCGTTTCATGGCCCATCATCATGGCCTGTGGGATTCTGCCTCTCACCTCACTGTTGGCACCGTGGAGTGGGGATCGTTGGTCGATAGACCCATTCCTGAGAAGACATGACCTTAACTATGCGCTATGCCTAAATCGGTTGTTTAGCTGATATCGAATGCTTTCACGAACAGTTCACATCATGAGATCGTTGAAGTAGGGATAAGTTGAAAGATGTGTTAGCCCCATGATCTTGTTATTGTATTACAGCCTGCATGATTCTGCCTCATGCCCCACTGATATTAGTAATGAGTTAGGGTCGTCGAGTCTATTGTTGTTTCTACAGCCTGCATGATTCTGCCTCATGCCCCACTGGCCATGGTGATAGATGAGATCTAACATGTTTATTAGATTTATCTTTATTAAACGATTAAGTGTTGTTAAATTGTTTCTTTATAAGAAGGAGTTCGGTTACTTGTAATCATTGGCTCAGTATGGACCGATCATCATGGATATCTTATTGCCATTGATTAATATTCGTTTAAATGATGTTTATCCTGAATGATAACCGATTCTCTTCACATGACCCCATGAGCTCTAACTGACTTATTCTCATGAATATACTGGAATCAGCTATTTAGTCGATTTCCTCTCATATCGGCTCTCACAGCCGTACATTCAGAACTGTCTGGCAACACCAGCAAGTTCCGTCCTTAATTACTGATGAACTTTCTCTCCTTGTCAATTGTAGGGTTAAATTGACTGGCATGCCTTGGGAGGATTGCGCAGGATCGACCACCCCTGCACTGAAGCTAGGCAGATCTGCTCCATTGAGCGGACCCTTTTGGCTTGCTGCATGTGTCCTTGGCATGGGACGAAATTCTGTGTCGACACACATTTCTGGCATGCCCGGTGGGACCCCACAATCGTCATGGCGGTTCACAACAATGATAGCATGCTTATGGTACATTATGAAGACCTGCCTGATGAAGATAAAGATACCATCAACAAAGCTATGGAAGAGTTTCAGAAGAAGTGTTTGTTGTCCTACACTAAAACACATGACAGCATAATTATTCAGAAATTTCCACTACCAAGAGTTCTACTACATGGGCAGATAGATACGGTCGAAGCTGAAGATAGGTGTTTCTTTACAGAAGCCATAGACAAGTCTATTCGTGATGCCATATCAAGCCGCAATGAAGCTTTTGTTGATGCATTTCACAACGCCATGAAAGAGGCGATTCATGGAATTCTAGTTGGTCAAGTTGGATCGACTTGTTATAATATTCCAGATCCGTTAACCCAAGGGACTAATCAAGTTGGTACTAGTCATCAAGAAGCAGCACCAACTGGTAGTGGTGGCGTCCAAACACTTCAAGGTTCATCTGAACAAACTCCGGGTACTGCTACAAATCAGATACAATACAATCCTGGACCGTCAGTACAGCATGTGTAGTAGCCGGCGAGGCAAAGTCAAAACTAGATGATCAATTTTGGCACATCAGGCCACATACCATCGTCGGCTCAGAAGGTAGCACCATCCATTCAGTGGATCCATAGAGATATAGATCCTTATGTCTATAATCAGAGACTTCAAGCAGCAAGCAGCAAAGGACCCAATAGATT
The DNA here is from genome assembly GCF_019320115.1 of Miscanthus floridulus. Lineage (NCBI taxonomy): Eukaryota > Viridiplantae > Streptophyta > Magnoliopsida > Poales > Poaceae > Miscanthus > Miscanthus floridulus. The sequence goes on along the minus strand of NC_089587.1, from coordinate 141,611,521 downwards.
GAGATTCCACAAGGCTATCATTATGGCACGGATTATAACACCCTCCACATGATACCAAATCTAGGATATCAAGGCACGCGGGATTTCAATCCACAGATGGGTCAGCAAGTACTAAGAAATCCAAATCCGCAAGCTAACGAGTTGCTGCTCAAGGTGACCAAGATGATGAAGAATCAGTTCGGTCTGAAGCCAAAAGGAATGACTTTTTTGTACAAACGCCCATATCTAGAATGGTATGATTTGGTCGCTCTTCCTGCAAATTACAGGCTGCAAGAGTTCGCCAAGTTCAATAGTCAAGACGGTACAAGCACAATAGAACATGTCAGTCGGTATCTTACACAATTGGGCGAAGCATCATTTGAGGATGCCCATCGAGTTCGTTTCTTCTCCTTCTCCCTATCAGGGCTAGCCTTCACTTGGTTCTCGTCATTACCAGTCAACTCCATTGCCAATTGGGTCGACCTAGAGAAGAAGTTTCATACATATTTTTACACTAGGACTGGAGAGAAGAAAATAACCAATTTGACAACCATGAGATAGAGGACTAATGAATCGGGCACTGAGTTTCTTTAGAGATTTTGAGAGACTAAGAATCTGTGTTTCTCATTGAGCTTGGCCGATGATCAACTAGCTGCCTTAGCCGTCCAAGGAATGCTGCCAATATGGAAAGAAAAGCTGCTAGGACAAGAGTTTGACAACTTGGGACAATTGGCTCAACGGGTAGCAGCGCTCAATAGCCAATTCCAGAGTATGCGCAGAGATACCCAATTCTAGAAGAACACCACAGTAGCTGAAGCTTACGATCCATATTTAGTCGATGACAGCTATGAAGATGAAGAAGAAGAGGTTGCTGTAGCTAAATGGAATTGGGGCAAGAAGATAGTGATGGTGCTGAATCCTTGGGGAAGAGGAATTGAGGAGAGTTATGACTTTGATGTTACCAAATCGGACAAGCTCTTCGATTTCTTGCTTGAGAAGGGGCAGATCAAGTTGCCCGATGGTCGTGTCATGTTGCCCTCTGATCAGTTGAGGAACAAGAAGTTCTGTAAATTCTATAATGCTACTTCTCATTCCACTAATGAATGCAGAATCTTCAGGCAGCATATATAGAGAGCTATTCAGCAAGGGAGGCTCAAATTCAATACACCTCGAAAGATGAAAATCGATGATAATCCTTTCCTAGGAGATCAGAACATGGTTGATGCTGGGCTATTTAAGGGAAAACCCAAGGTCCTAACATCGTCCAAATCAAGAGAAGCTGGGACAGTCGATCTCGAAATGCAAATATCGGCTGATGAGTATAGAGAGATTAGAAGATGTGTGCCGAACAAAAGAGCCGATACGAGCAGAGGAAGATGTCAAAAGCAGAGACGTCAAAGCCGCGGGTCACATCTTGGATTCTGTTGAATAAATGGCAGCGGTAGAAGGAAAAGGATTATCAACATCGATTAAAAGATCAAGCATACCAGCATCAATTAGAAGAAGAGAGGTATGAAAGGGAACAAGCTGAATTACATTGGAATTGTCCCTTCTTTAGGCATTGCTGGAATGAAAGTTTAAGTTGCCAACCAGACACGGCTGTCTAGAATGTAGCAATCAATATTGGGAGTATAGGCAATCTCGAACCAACTGCCGGTCTATCCATGCTCAAGATGCATATCATCATAACAACATAGATCGGCGCTTAAAAACGAAAGTGTTCATGATCGGTTGGGAAAAGAGTCATTGGACAGGACTAGGCTGATCATGAAGAGGAAGGCACTGTGTAACGTCCAGTCCCGACATACATGGCCCAGGCCCACTCTTCCTAGGAGTGGTCCCACCCGCGTAGCAACCCGCTTGAACTTTCGTCCTCGCTTCGTTCAAAACGGTTAACCGAAGGTTACTATGCGTCCCTGGCCCTGGTATTTAAGTCGATCCGGCGATTTCAGGATTTCCAGTATGGTACTAAACCTGGTTACACAGTGTTTTCGCGATGCTACAGTACCGCATGAACAATACTCCGAATTTGGCCGGTCCATTTTTGGATGAACAGTGTTTCGGTGAATTTGGCCGGTCCATTTTAATCAAATAAGGAATGGTGAGAAAGAAACAAGATAAGTCAGAAGCAATTTGGACCAAATTATCAAGTTAAATTTAGTCATCCAAATCCTTTTGAAGTTTTTGTAAAACAATACAACAAAAACCTTGTAATGATCGCTCTGATACCATTCTGTGGCAGAACCTCCTAAGTTATAGGGCCCACATGCACCTGTCACTGTCCGATGACCTTTGACATTTATGCATATGTTTCCATTAACTTAAAAAGACTGTCGGGTGTCCTCGGGGAACCCCGAATCATCCACGATTTCCGAGCAGGATCACGTTACAGAGTCATTGCAGTATTACAACATTTATTCAAATATATGCATCAGAGTAAAAACAGCGGAAGTCTTACAATAACATAATTTACAAAACAGTAGTTTCAAACCTCGCAACTAGGTTCGATGTTTATTACAAAACGAAATAGTGGAGTGGCATTATAATATAATACAAAACACACAAGGAGATTGCCCTGCCCAAGGGCCACACATTTACTTCTCATCGTCATCACAAGGTACAACTGTCATGCAGCACGATCCAAAACAGATCTGCTCATGAGGCTCACCTGCAACATGGGTCAACGAACCCTGAGTACAAAAGTACTCAACAAGACTTAACCGAAATAAGAACTGATAACTCAGGAATGCAGGCTCAGGGATTCAAGGTATGGTTTTAGCAATAATCAAAGTTCTTTTGCGTAAAAGCTCTTTAACAAAAGTTTTTATATAGAAAGCTTCATAAAATCATATACAAAGCTAACACGATCCATGATGAGATCATGAAACTTCATATCCAACACATTCACAAGCCTTATTTGAGTTCCAGTTATTAGTACTACGATGATGAACAGTGAGTTGAGTCTCCATAACCGAGGAGCAACGACGATTCGAACCGATTATAAACCCAGCTGGGAATTCCAGACCACACGACATATGCAGGTCCCTGACTTACATATACCAACCTACCCTTGGATCCTCTAAAACAAGAATGGGTCCGCGCCACCCGAGAATACAGTACTCCACCAATCTAGCCCATAGCCACATGGGTACACGCTATTCCCGCCATCTCTCCACTCCCAGTGCACGAGTAGCCATTCTCGTAACAGCATCGCCAAGTTTAGGCTTACCGGAGTATGTGGTTAGTACTACAAATTTTCACCTCATGCAATTCAACAACGGACGTGCCTTAATCGACACAGGCGGAAAGAACCCGCTCACAAGACCTCCATGTCTTGTGGCTCACACACACCGAGTCCGCCCGGTCTAGATTTATTACTCCACATTCCCATATCACGTGATAACATAAGTAACCAATGTTCCATTTAAAACTTGCAGGTGACAGGTAATCACCCGACTTTCATCGTTCTATGCATAGCTAAGCAAAACTAGGCATATACGAGTTTAAAACAGGTAATATGGTAAATATGGAATAACAAGGATGGTAATGCACCAATTTGTTTTTCACTTGACTCCTAATCACTTAATGCAGTAACGAGAAGCAAAAGTGAAATCAATTTGTAAAATACAAGGTAGGGTTGTATGCATCCGGGGCTTGCCTTCGTTGACGGAAAAGTCTGGTTCCTGCGATGTCACACAAGTATTCGATCCGACCTCAACAGACGGATTAACCTCCTCAATAGCTTGATTAACTACCACGTGTTCACCTTCGTTCACTACACGTAATAACAATGCCATGTTTAACACGATGCGGAATACGAAATATGATGCTCGATGATGGATACAAAAATTAACAACTTGAATACAACTTTCCTTCGCGGTACAGTTGCAAGTCAAACAAACTAAATCTTTTTCGTAACACATACATCAACTGCCAAGGATCCTTATCAACAAATGACCCAAGGTCATCACTCAATCCAAAATTACAAACAAAACCTAAATCACTAAAGTTTACTATTTGCTTTTATGAATTAATTATTTAATTAAAATTATGAAATAAATCAACTTATTCTAATTGAGCTCCAAATTTTAGTAAATGTTCATTACATGATAACTAAGTGGCAAAACAAATTTCATAATTTTTGGACAAGTAAATAAGCCTAGAAAAATCATGGAAAGTCATTTATTAATTAATTGAGCAATTTTTATCATACCCCAAAAATACTGAAAATCAATATTTCAAATTTTTTTCATATAATATACATCATAGAAAATTCACACAAAAATTTTCATAATTTTTGGAGTTCTAAATAATTCTACACAAAAATAACAAATTACAGCACTATTCATTTAATTCTGAAAAATAGAAAAATCCATTTGAACGTTGAGTCACTGACATGGTGACCCCACCTGTCATCCCCTTCCTTCGACGTTGACCACGGCAGTGACGGCTCTGACCGGCGATTTCTCGCCGACGGTGAGATCACCGGCGACGACCAACGTACCAAAATGATCACCAAGTCTAGGCGCATCGATTGACGTCCCTATCAGCACTGATTACGGCCCTATACTAGCTCGTCGTCAACCATGGCGGATGCGGTGGCATGGCAGCGCTACGCCGGCGGTGTGCGACCGGTAGAGCTCAAACAAGGGATCCAGGAAGCACCAGTGGCTCACCCCGAACGCGTTGAAGCAAGGAGCGAGGTCGGAGAAGCAACGGAGAGGCGTGACGACGATCACGGTGATCACGGCGGAACAAAACGTCGTCGGCGATGGTGTACCGGCGACTGCAGTGATCAAAATGAGCAACCAGCTATGGATTAAGTACTATAGCATCGAGACGAAATAGAATCAGCCAAAACCAGGGACGAAGATGCACCGTGGAGCTCTGGCCGCGGCGAATCGTGCTCGGCGGAGGAGTTCCCGGCCGCGAGGAAGAAGACGATGCAACTCGAGTTCCTGACTTAGACTAGCTAAATTGGTGGGTTGGCTGGATGCGCAAGGATATGGCGGAGCTGGAGCACGCTTTGTCGAGACGGCAATGGCGCTAGGTCGACGGTGAGGGCTCGACGGAGTATGGCGGTGGCGACGGGAGAAAACAGAGAAGAGGAAAGAACGACGACGACGGCGCCTCAGTCCAAATAACACAGCTCAAAAGCTCAAGGAAGCTGCGCTGTGGCCTTCACCGCACCAGCGCGATGCCCAGACGGCCACGCACGCGACTGGAAGCCAACCGAAGCTCGCCGGCAATGTAGCTTCGGCGGTGGACACTGTTCACTCAAATTACAGAAATGCCATTCGCCAAAATTCACAAATTACTCTCAAATTTTCATAACAACTCAAAAATCTCCAAAAACAAAAGTTGTTCAAAATCAAAAGTTCTACAACTTTGCTTCTATAACCATCTCCTAATTCGGTCTAGATTTTGAAATGAACTTTTGAATTTGAATAGGGAAATTTAACGAATTACGCCTTTTTGAATTACTCAAAATTTTTCTAAACAACTTGAAAAACTCCAAAAACAAACTTTGTATAACTTGCCAAGCTCTACACTTTTGCTTTTGGGATCAACCCCAAATTATGTTTAGATTTTGAAATGGATTTTCAGGGTAGGATTTAAATACTAAAAAGCGGGGTTTTCTCGAAAAATTTAAAAATCCAAACAAACTTTGAATTTAAGTCAAACAATACAATTCAACACATACCACATGAATATAAACTCGTTTTAGTGTATGCATCTCAAAGTTTTCACCAAATGTCAAGTGCTTTGCCATGCATATGATGACATGTCAGGTTTTAGTATTTTAAACACCCGAGGTGTTACAATCCTTCCCCCTAAAAGAAATCTCGCCCCAAGATTCTAAGCCATAGAGTAAGTAATGGAAAAGGAAATGTGTCAATCCAAAAACATCCAGAACTTTTCCATAAAACAACTGAGGTTCTTTTACAAAACACAATTTGTAGTAACCGAGATCAACTAACATTATTCTATTCTATATTGACGCTAGAAACTCTGGAAACTTTTCTAACAAGTAATCTTCTGATTCCCAGGTAGCTTCCTCTTCTGAATGTTGATTCCATTGTATTTTATAGAACTTGATTGTCCATCTTCGAGTAACACGATCTTTCTGATCCAGCACTCGGATAGGATATTCGGAGTAAGTTAAATCCGGTTCTAGTTCCACTCCTTCAACTTCAACATTTTGTTCAGGCACTCGGAGACACTTCTTCAATTGAGAAACATGGAACACATCATGCACAGCTGTGAGATGTTCAGGTAATTTCAAGCGATATGCCACTTTTCCATACCTCTCCAAATTTTGATACGGTCCAATGTATCGGGGTGCCAACTTTCCTTTAACACCAAAACGGTTAACTCCCTTCATTGGTGATACTTTCAGATATACAAAATCTCCTTTGTTGAATACCAATGGTCTCCGTCGTCTATCCGCATAACTCTTTTGGCAGGACTGAGCTATCTTCAGATTACTCTGTATTTGCCTAACCTTGTCTTCGGTTTCTTTCACAAGGTCAACTCCAAAGAATCTTCTCTCTCCTGGCTCAGACCAACTCAACGATGTTTTGCATCTACGACCATAGAGTGCTTCAAATGGAGCCATTCTAATGCTTTCCTGATAACTATTGTTGTATGAGAACTCGGCCAAAGGTAAGCACTCATCCCACTTATTGGAATAGTTAAGGACACAACATCTTAACATGTCTTCAAGTACTTGATTGACTCTTTCAGTCTGCCTATCGATCTGCGGATGATAAGCTGTACTATACAGAAGTTTGGTACCTAACGAAGCATGTAAGTGTTTCCAAAAGCTGGAGACAAACTGTGTACCCCTATCTGACACTATGGTTTTTGGTACCCCATGCAAACTCATGATTCTTGCTAAGTACATCTTGGCATATTGGATCGTAGGATATATGGTCTTGACTGGAAGAAAATGTGCTGACTTAGTGAGTCGATCTACAATAACCCATACTGAGTCAAATCCCTTTGATGTCTTGGGTAGACCAACAATAAAGTCCATACTTATGTCCTCCCACTTCCAAGATGGAATAGGTAATGGTTGTAATTCACCAGCAGACTTCAAATGTATAGCTTTCACCTTTTGACAAGTATCACACTTTGCTATATATCTAGCAATCTCTATTTTCATTTTAGTCCACCAGAATCTTTGCTTCAAATCATGGTACATCTTGTTGCTTCCCGGATGGATAGATAACCTAGTAGCATGTGCCTCATCTAGAATTGACTTCCGTAACTCAGGAACTTTTGGTACCACCAGGCGATCCTTGAACCATAACACATCTTCATCATCTATGCTAAAGCATTCCGCTTTTCCATTCTTGACTTTTTCCTTGATATGGGCTATACCCTTGTTTTCCTTCTGAGCAGCAATAACTTGATCTCGAATAGTAGCTTCAACAATTATGTTGGTCAAACTTCCTTGTTGAATTACTTCTACATTCAACTTCTCCATTTCTTGGCATAAATTCAAACCCATTGTTCTCACTGTCAAACAATTGCAATAACTTTTGCGACTAAGGTCATCTGCAACCACATTTGCTTTACCTGGGTGATAATGTACTTCCAAATCATAATCCTTAATCAGTTCTAACCATCTTCTTTGCCGCATGTTTAATTCTGACTGAGTAAAGATATACTTTAAGCTTTTGTGATCGGTGTAAATATGGCATGTATTACCAAGCAGGTAATGTCGCCAAATCTTTAGAGCATGAACCACAGCTGCTAACTCCAGATCATGAGTCGGATAGTGTTCTTCATGCTGCTTAAGTTGCCTGGACGCATAGGCAATGACTCGGCCTTCTTGCATCAACACACATCCAATACCAATACCTGAAGCATCACAATAAACATCAAACGACTTCTCGATATCAGGTTGAGCTAACACTGGTGCAGTAGTCAATAGCCTTTTCAAAGTCTGGAAAGCCTCTTCACAATCTGATGACCAGACAAACTTGACTTGGTTCTTCAACAATTCAGTTATAGGTTTTGATACTTTAGAGAATTCTGGAATAAACCGACGGTAATACCCCACCAATCCAAGAAAACTCCGAACTTGATGAACTGTGGTTGGTGGTTTCCAATCAAGTACATCCCTCACTTTGCCAGGATCAACTGCAACTCCTTCGGCTGACAAGACATGTCCAAGAAATTGCACTTCCTTAAGCCAAAAATCACACTTGCCGAACTTGGCATACAATTGATGTTCTCTCAAACGAGTCAGAACAATTCTGAGGTGTTCCGCATGTTCTTTCTTATTCTTGGAATATACTAGTATATCATCTATAAATACCACTACAAACTTGTCTAGTTCAGGCATGAATACTGAATTCATCAGGTACATGAAATGAGCTGGAGCATTTGTCAAACCAAAAGACATCACCAAGTATTCATATAATCCATATCTTGTGGTAAATGCCGTTTTGGGAATATCTTCAGGCTTTATCTTAATTTGGTGATACCCTGATCTCAAATCTATCTTGGAGAAAACTTTGGCTCCGGCCAATTGATCAAAAAGCAAATCTATCCGAGGTAATGGATACTTATTCTTAATGGTCACTTCATTCAATGGACGATAGTCAACACATAACCACAGGGTCTCATCTTTCTTTTTCACAAAAATTGCCGGATATCCCCAAGGTGAGGAACTAGGTTGGATAAACCCTTTTTCAATCAATTCTTGTAACTGAGTCTTCAACTCGGCCAATTCCTTAGGTGGCATTCTATAAGCTCTCCGAGAAATCGGAGCTATTCCAGGTTGTAACTCTATGTTAAACTGTACATCCCTATCAGGTGGTAGACCGGGTAAATCTTCAAGAAACACATCCGGAAATTCACACACTACCGGAATATCTCTAATCTCTTTGACAGCAGTTGCACAAATCTTGCCCACTGATCTTCTTAGGGTTGGAAGTTGGATGAGAAGTTGAGAATTACTATCAGGCAAACTTACTCTTAAGGTCCTATTCAAAATATCTATAACAGCCTTATGCTGATACATCCAATTCATTCCCAAGATTACATCTATATCCTGATCCTTAAGGATAATCATGGTAGTGGGAAAAATATGCCCACCCAGGTTTACGGGTACCTGGTATACCATTTCCTTAGTACACAGACGTCCCCCGGGCGACTGTATAAAGAAACTTTCCTTTGTTGCCCCAATTGAAATTTCATGCTTCACGACAAATGTTCTATTGATGAATGAATGCGATGCGCCAGAATCAAAAAGTATAACTGCAGGGTGATTGGCAACAGGAAACATACCCATCATCACTGGCTCTCCTTCAGGAATTTCCCCGGCTTGAATATAGAAAACCCTTCCTGTCTTCCTCTCATCTTTGCCCTTCTGAGCATTCTGATTGGGGTTTTTGTTTGGTGCCTGACCCTGTTGTTGATTGGCAGGGGCCTTCTGAAAATTTTGATTAGCCTGCCTAGGATATGGACATTCCCTGGAGAAATGACTAGTCCTTCCACAATTGTAACATGGATAGTTGTGACCCTGGGATGTTGGAGCATTGCCACCAGGAGCATTGGTTGACTGTGAGTTCGGATAGGTTATTGCAGGATGGACATTTGACTGTTGCCCAGCTTGGAACTGTGGCGGACGATAAGGAGGACGATAATGGTTTACTGGATGATAAATCACTCTCTGCCTCTTTTGGTTTCCACCAAAAGGTCCAGACGGCACATTCTTTTTCTTCTTGAGCTCCTTATGCTGCCGATACTTTGCCTCTGAAGCAATTGCAATATTTACTGCCTCATGATAAGTGATATTTGTACAGGCTGTCATCATTGTCTGCAGTTTGGTATTCAGACCTCTCATGAACCATTTCTTTTTCTTGGCATCCGTATTGACATGTTCAGATGCATACTGCGACAGATGATTGAATCTTCCCACATACTGCATAACCGTTTGATCCCCTTGCCTCAAAGCAAGGAATTCATCTAGCTTCATAGCCATCACTCCTTCCGGGATATAATGGGCTCTAAAAGCAGTGCGAAATTCTGTCCAAGTTAACGGAACACCTACGGGTTGCATGGCCATCAGATTTGCATACCAAGCACCAGCTGCACCTCTAAGTTGCTGGGCAGCAAACACCGGTTTCTGAAACTCTGTGCAGTGAATAAGATCAAATTTTTGCTCCATGGTCCTAAGCCAGTCATCAGCCTCTAGTGGTTCATCTACCTTGGTGAATACCGGGGGTTTTGTATCCGTGAAATCCACATAGGTAGCCTCATGCCTGTTATGATTGCGGCCACGGTTTCCATGCATCTGATTCTGATTACTTTGAGCCATCTCATGAAGCAAACGAGAATTTTCCACAGTCACATTGACTAATGCAGCGATAGCATCAGCCAGATTGGTTGGCATTGGTGGCGGGTTGGGGATATCATCATCATCTTGTGAAGTACCAGGAATATGCGATCCCCACGTACGACGCATCTGTTCATAACAAACCAAACTTTATTCACAAGTCTTTATTCAAAGACCAAAGAGCTTACTACCCGCATTACATCGATGCCACTTATTTAAACACAAGAACACATCTAAACAAGACTACTATCTTAACTAGATCTTCTATTACACAACTCTACTCCTTTCCCTGAGCACTTCAAACTTCAGGCTCGGTATCCATTCCGGAATTATTACCGCCTTCATCATCACTTTCATCTATCATTACTAATTCTTCAGGATCTTCTTCTTCTTCCTCTTCTGATTCACTTTCATCGGCAAGGATGACACCTGGGTCCATGGCATCAGCTTGAGGCTCATGATTTGGGTTTAGTAGATTGCTAAGCCTATGAACTTCCTCATGTAGATAAGTATTATGTTCTTCTAAATCTTCTACATAAAATTCTAGCTCATGAGTTCTAGCTCTAGCTACATTTTCCCTATGCCAAGCCTCATTTCTTCCCTCCACCATACGAACTAACATGCTTTCGCAGTTCCTGTGTGTGGTGGTGAGACGCCTCAATTGATCCTGTAATTCTCCTATCTGTATAGCATCCAAAGCCCTATCTCTAGTAGCTTGTGCTAATTCTACAGAAATCCTCTATATCTCTGCTTGGGGATCTAGCCTAGAACTGCTACTACTAGCATCATCGTTTCTAGAGGCAAGTTGGTGACGAGGAACTCCTTTGGGTCCAGTGGACTTACGGGGCGTCATCTTGGCACGAGCCATACTGTAGGAAACCAATTTAATCCAAGTAAGACCATTTGATCAAAGTCTAAAGAGCAGCTATGATGGATTACATTACTCAAACCAGTCTCACTACTCAACTCCAGACTAAGAGGTGAAGGAAGTAACGAGTGAATTATTCATGATGCATGAATCGTTCTTACGAACAAAAACATTAAAGTTTATAATGCACATAAACAACATTTATTTTTATATAGGGCATAGTAAGATTACTACTCCACCACACAAGACCCTTTTAATCAAATAAGGAATGGTGAGAAAGAAATAAGATAAGTCAGAAGAAATTTGGACTAAATTAGCAAGTTAAATTTGGTCATCCCAAATCATTTTGAAGTTTTTGTAAACAATACAACAAAAACCTTGTAACAATCGCTCTGATACCATTTTGTAACATCTAGTCCCGACATACATGGCCCAGGCCCACTCTTCCTAGGAGTGGTCCCACCCACGTAGCAACCCGCTTGAACTTTTGTCCTCGCTTCGTTCAAAATGGTTAACCGAAGGTTACTACGCGTCCCTGGCCCTGGTATTTAAGTCGATCCGGCGATTTCAGGATTTCCAGTATGGTACTAAACCTGGTTGCACAGTGTTTTTCGTGATGCTACAGAACCACATGAACAGTACTCCGAATTTGGCCGGTCCATTTTCGGACGAACAGTGTTTCGGTGAACAATAGCCTGGAGTCCAGTTGCTACAGTACCCGACACCCCTCTGCTACAGTAGCACCGGCCCATACTGAAATTGGATTGGGCCCACTTTGGCCCATTAGGATGTTACACACTGAAAGAAGATACACATGGCAGAAAGTCCAGTGGTGCCCAGGAGATTTGATGAGAAACCAAAAGAGGAGGGTGCAGCGCCTAAGGAATAGAGAGATGGAATAGGCTCAGGCACCTGGTAAAACTCAGGTATGCGTACCAAGCAAATAGCTGATAAGAGGCAACCATCGGCTAATATCCAAATGGCTTTTCTGTTACCATTAGAATTCAGAGCTTTGGCAGATTAGGAAGTTTATTAAGACTACGACGAGTCAGAGTATGAAGAGATGGTTGCCAAGTTAACAGTTGTGCAGCAAGCAATATTTGATAAGCCAGTCAAGCATCGGCACTTAAAGGCTTTATATATGAAAGGTTTTGTTGATGGGAAGCCGATGAACAAGATGTTAGTGGACGGAGGTGCTTCTGTCAATCTTATGCCATACACCACTTTCCGCAAGCTTGGCAAGGGACCAGGAGATTTGCTTGAGACCGACATGATGCTTAGGGACTTCGGAGGAAATACATCCACCCGGGGGGCAACAAACGTTGAACTGACGATCAGGAGTAAAACTCTGCTCACCACATTCTTTGTCATTGATGGGAAAGGATCATACAGTTTACTCCTCGATCGTGATTGGATTCATGCGAATTGCTGCATACCGTCGACCATGCATCAGTGTTTGATTCAATGGCATGGAGATGATGTCAAACTGGTTCATGCTGATGAGTCCGTATGCATCACGACAGCTAATCCAGTCTTTTGGGAACTAGGAGATTTTGAATGTTTTTCTAGCAAGTCAAGGGAAGGAGGCTTCATTAAGATCAGTAATAAAAGCCAACAGCCGATGCAGGCGATCGGCTCTGAGAGTTTGTTTTAGTGGAAGAGTCACAGCTTCACGTCGGCCGTTGGATCAAAAGAAAAATGAGTATTAAGTCTTGGAGATCGGTTTAGGCCGACATATGTGAATGTTGAGTTAAAGTGTAAGTGCGATTTAGAGTTAATGAATTTCTTAAGAGAAGTTCTGTTTCGCTTAATAGGACGCTTGACCTAGGTTAATTACTCATCTGACTTTTGAGATTGAAAGTTCTACGGGACGTTATTCTGGTGTTTGATCAACATCTGATAGCCGATTTGTTCTCAGCTCTAATAGCTAGTACCAGGAGGGTATCGCCTCTAGTTTAAAAAATAAACATCTTCAAAGACAGTAATAGCCGATACGATATGTATAGCCTATAGAGAAAAAACAAAAAGAGCAAGAAACATTCACAGTTGTACATGAAGGCATTGCATTGAAACACGGTCATAAAAGAACAGGAGTCTTCATTCATTGATTTATCTTAAATACAAACTAATCGAAGACCTTGTTCACCACATCCTGAGTGGATGTGATGTCTACTATGGCCTCTGCTACCATGGTGAATTCTTCAAGCAGGTCCTCATGCTCCTCTGGACCGTCACCCATTGGGAAACCTGTTTCCATGGCATGAAGCTCATACCTAGTTCGGACTTGTGCTGCGGTCAGTGCCACCACCGCACCATGACGAACGCCATGGAGGGCGATCTCCCGAACGTGGACTGGGACGTCTTGGAGACGAGCGTCGATGGAGGAACCCCAAGCATTGACAGCATCTATGGCCGCGTTCACTGCCAGTTGGAGAGATTCCAACTGTGCTATCAGGGCTGACAATCATGAGAACAAGAAGATGGTCAAGATGAAGATAATGGAAGTCAAAATAAGAAGCCTTCGCGGGATTCATCTTACCCGCCACCATGGCGTCGGATTCGGCCAGCTATGCTCGGACGGCGCTGGCCTCCTCCTCAGCTGCATGAAGGGTGGCCTAGGAAACCCTAAGGTGAATCTCCAGTTGGCTATTCTCCCAAGTCGCCTCGAAGTAATGGTTTTGAGCCATCCTCCACACGTGAAGATAGCGCCGGGCATCATCGCCGTTGTAGGAATCGGAAGAATCCGACGACGAGGCCGGCACAGAAGATGCGGTGTTAGAGGGCCCGCTGGCCCTAGGAAGAGGACAGAGACTGTCATTCACAACAAACCTGTAGGTGGATCAGAACTATTCATCATCATGAACAAGAAATTTCAATCTCACCTCATGCGCCGGAGGCGCTGATTCATCGGCATATTCTCTTCTGGGATTTCCTCCGCCGCGTGCTTGCCTCGGTTATCTTCGCCGGCCATGAAGAATGATTGGATCTAACCACTATAGGGTTTCAGCAGGCGGAGAAGAGCAAAAGAACAGTTACGGATGGAGATGTGTTTGAGGCGAAAGACATCGGCTAGTATTTGAAGACATCAAGCGAAGGGACGAACGCCTCGGGATGCACAAAAGGCAACCACAATTAATAGGAGGTGAAGCGCCACTTCACTAATGCCAATGGAAATACAGCACTGAGCAACTGAAAGGCAGAAAATCGAAGGGTTCTCTTAATAAAAGTCGTGTTTTTAGACTTGGTTAAACCAAGGGCTTGGATCGGCTATATCAAATCGGCTCTTTAGCCGAAGAAGGAAGCATGAGTCAATAGGGAATATTTGAAGGAATATTACCCTAACGTTTGGATTAATACTCAACGACCAATTCGCTCGACTGACAGCTCTAATAGTCAATACCAGAAAGGTATCGCTGCTGGTGCAAAAAATAGGTTCAGAAGAGTAAAAGCCGGTACAATGCGTATCATCCATGGGGGAAAAGAAAGCATAAACCAAAGTAATGTGCATGGTGCCCAGATAGGAAAATTATCTGCTGAATATCATCTTTTACAAACTACGGGCTAAGGAAAACCTTGCCTACTATGTCATCGGCCAAGGTATTAAAAGCTACAGAATTGGCGGCACTCATGAAATCCTCAACCAAGCGCTCCTACCCCCCAGGGTATGCTATGTCTGGAAAACCATGGGGAAGAAGCTAAAGATTTTGGCCCGAACGGGCTTGGGCGGCAGCCAATGCCGTGATAGCGCCATGACGAACCCATTGGAGAGCAACCTCCCTAACACGATTTGGGATGTCATGCAAACGAACCACCGGAATGGCACCCCTGGCATTGACAAATCCCACCGCATGATCCGCAGCTGATCGAAGGCTCTCCAGTTGGGCAGATAGATCTAAAAGATTCAAAGGGGTGGTGATCAGAGTCTCGGAGACAAAATTGAAAAGAAAGAAGAGGTTACGACAAGTATCTCACCCGCAATTCTGGCCTCGACCTTGGCCAACCTATCCTCCATCGAATCGACCGTAGGAGGTGATTGGCATCGAGCCATGGCCAGGGCCGATTCTGTGAGGGATAAACATTCAGCGAGACTCTAGCCATGTCAATCAATGGAGGCAAGCAGATTGTCATTATCAATCTACCTCATCTGATGGTAAGGGGGCTGGCGGCAAGCCATTGACAAGGAAGGCCCTGAAGGCCGAATGGAGTCAGCCCTGTTCCCCGAGGCAGTGGAGGCATCATGGGATATACCCTCTTGACGACGAAGGCACTGACGCGATGATGTAGACCCGATGAAGACCTTCTCAGGAAACTTCTTGTTGTTCTTCATGATCTCTGACCTATGGAAAAGCAGGAACTATGCTAAGGGTGCAGAAGGTTTGAGGCAAAGTGAGTTATCCTTGGATCAACTGCCGAGGCCCGTTTATATAGCCTAGGAAGGCGAGGAGATAGATTTTGCTAGGGGTGTGAGGTTGGAATTAGAAATAGAAGCGGAATGGCACTCCGGAAGTTCAGGAGACGGATAACGAAGAAATAACAGATTCGGACTTATTGCTTCCTCAAATGACAAAAGATCTGAAAAGATTCAGAGATTTCACCAAAGATCAGCCTATCCAGTTTATTTTGGATTGAAGGGAGTCCGGGCCCCAATAAGGCCAAAGTCCATCGTGAGGCGAGTTAACGTTGGCCCATTGCTAACATTATGCCCAAGGAAAAAGGAAATCGCCTGCCTAAACATAAATTCAAACCGATTTTTTGATAAATCAGAAAACTATGGGGAAGAAGCCTATGGCTTTCCTAGTGGGCATTCAGTGGAGTAAACAAGGGGAAGGTGTCCACACATTTTAGCCCTTGCAAACACTAGGACAGCTTTGTGAGCATGGAGAGAAGACTCGGGTGATATCACAAGAATTCTCCTAACTGCAATAGCTGATCCTCTTGCTCGACAGGACGCTAGAATGAGAGACACAATCACCCTATGCACAAGAATTCTCCTAACCGCTCAAGATCTACATAGCAGAAGGATAAACCATGGAGGATCCAGCGGGATCGGAAACACCCGAGGAGGCAGATAGAAGTAGAACATGGTTGAATCGTTGAGTTTGCTTTCACCAAGGTCGGATAGCCATTTTTATAGCCGACTTGGAAGGATGAATCCAAAACGCCCGTGAAGAAATAATGCTCTAAAAAAGTTTTGAAGCATGGGCTCATGAGTTGATATGGACGGTGATGAATAGTAGACCCCAGATCAAGATTCCTTACCCATGACTACGGGCCTATCGGGAGCACGGACATGGTAATTTTGGAACAAAATTTCTTTTGTCCCAAAATTGGGGGGCATGTGTTTACACCAAAATTTGGAAGGAGAGTCGCAAGGACCCAGAAGCTCCTAGGATCGTATCATCAAGGGATCAGGCGGATCAAAAATAGCTAATTTAGATGCAAAATCTAGGAATCGACTTTCTTCGGACAGCGCCAGCAGATAACGACGGAGGCTACGCTCGACGCCAGGACGAAAACATGTTGGACCCTACAAAAAGGAAAGATTAGAGTCCAAGTTATCTTAAATTAGGAATGTTTTCATTATGCCAAAGATTGTATTAAGTCATACTCGAGTAGGGTTCGTTTTAGGCTCCGGGTATAAATACCAAACCCCGGCTATTGTAGAGGAACAACCAATCAATCAAATACAAGAAAATTATTTTTTTTTTGCTCCGGCCACCCCTTAGGAGTAGGAGTAGAGTAGATCTCGGCGAGTTCTTCGGCAAGTATGGCTGCATCTATCCGGTTGACCTCCACTGCTTGTTGTAAGTACTATCATGGTTTGTACCTCTATTCCTATGGTTGCATCGATCCAGTCGACCCCCACTGTGGCTTTGGTATAAACTAGTTATCGACTCTTGTCTAATTCAAGTATGGCCTATGTGATTCTGCCTCACACCCCACTGCTTGAATTGGATCAAGGTCAAGTTATTGGCTCTATCTTAGAGTGGCAGTCTTTGATAGATTCATTAAGTTACCGATATTGCTTATTGCTTTTATTGTTTATCAAATTACAGCAATATCACTCTGCCCAATTGAGATTGATCTGGATCGGCCTTATTTCTTGTTTAACTCATCGATTGCTAATCTAGAACTGATCTAATCTGCATCATAAGCGATGAGTTATGTTTTTATCAACTGTTTTGCATCAATCTTAATCGTGCATAGCGTGCGGTTAAGGCATGTTCAATCTTGAGTAGATCTAACGGTTAGCGAGAACTGTTTCATGGCCTGTCATCATGGCCTATGGGATTCTACCTCTCACCCCACTGTTCGCACCGTGGAGTGGGGATCGTTGGTCGATAGACCCATTCCTGAGAAGACATGACCTTAACTGTGCTATATGCCTGAATTGGCTGTTTAGCCGATATCGAATGCTTTCACGAATAGTTCACATCATGAGATCGTTGAAGTAGGGATAAGTAGAAAGATGTGTTAGCCCCATGATCTTGTTATTGTATTACGGCCTGCATGATTATGCCTCATGCCCCACTGATATTAGTAATGAGTTAGGGTCGTCGAGTCTATTGTTGTTTCTACGACCTGCATGATTCTGCCTCATGCCCCACTGGCCATGGTGATAGATGAGATCTAACATGTTTATTAGATTTATCTTTATTAAACAATTAAGTGATGTTGAATTGTTTCTTTATAAGAAGGAGTTCGGTTACTCATAATCATTGGCTCAGTATGGATCGATCATCATGGATATCTTATTGCCATTGATTAATATTTGTTTAAATGATCTTTATCCTGAATGATAACCGATTCTCTTCACATGACCCCATGAGCTCTAGCTGACTTATTCTCATGAATATACTAGAATCGGCTATTTAGCCGATTTCCTCTCATATCGGCTCTCACAGTCGTACATTCGGAACTGTTTGGCAACACCGGCAAGTTCTGCCCTTAATTACTGATGAACTTTCTCTCCTTTTCAATTGCAGGGTCAAATTGACTGGCACACCTCGGGAGGATTGCGTAGGATCGACCACCCCTACGCTGAAGCTAGGCGGATCTGCTCCATCGAGCGAACCCTTCAGGCTTCCTGCGTGTGTCCTCAACATGGGACAAAATTCTGTGTCAACACCGAGGCATGAGATGAAGCAGCTGAGTGCGGTGAGGCACCCTATAACTCCCTGCACCCCTTTATATTCTGAATCAGACCCATCCTTGTGATAGCTAAGATCTTCTCTGGGTTGGCTGTGATGCCACGCTCAAAGACGATGAAACCAAGCAGCATGCCCCTCGAGACCCCAAAAACGCACTTCTCGGGATTGAGTTTGATCTTGTTTGCTCAGAGTTTTGCAAAGGTCTGCTCAAGATCGGCTATGAGGTGGTCGTCCTGTTTGTATTTGACCATGATGTCGTCCACGTAGGCCTCAATGGTCCACCCGATGAGGTCCCCGAAACACTTGAGCATAAGGCGCTGGTATGTAGCGCCAGCGTTCTTTAGACTGAATGGCATTGTGATGTAGCAGAATGATCCGAAGGGGGTGATGAACGATGTCATGAGCTGGTCGTACTCTTTCATAGTAATTTGATGGTACCCGGAGTACGCATCAAGGAAGTAGAGGGTTTCGCACCCTGAGGTAGAATCAACTATCTGGTCTATGCGTGGCAAAGGAAACAGATCCTTTGGGCATGCTTTATTGAGACCCGTATAGTCAACACACATCCTCCATTTCCCACTCTTTTTTGTATAAGAACGGGATTGGCCAACCATTCTGGGTGGTGCACTTCCTTGATGAATCTGGCCACCAAAAGCTTTGTGATCTCTTCGCCGATGGTCCTACGTTTCCCTCGTCGAAGCGACACAGGCGTGGTTTCACTGGCTTGGAGCCTGAACGGATCTTCAAGGTGTGCTCGTTGACTTCCCTCGGGATGCCTAGCATGTCTGAGGGTTTCCACGCAAAAATGTCTTTGTTGGCGCGGTGGAAGTCGACGATCGCATTTTCCTATTTAGAGGAAAGCGTGGTGCCAATGCGCACCACCTTGCCATCGGGGCTGCTAGGATCTATGAGGACCTCTTTAGAGCCCTCCATAGGCTCAAAAGACCCGGTCGACTTCTTGGGGTCGGGCGCTTCTTCGACGACCTCCTTCTTGATGGCGGTGAGCTCTCTGGAGGCAACGATTGCTGCGGCGTGATCGCAGCACGCGACCTTGCATTCATAGGCACGCTGGAAGGAGGTGCCGATAGTGATGACCCCACCGGGGCCCGGTATCTTTAGCTTGAGGTAGGTATAGTTGGGGACGGCCATGAACTTCGTGTAGCATGGACGTCCTAGGCTGGTGTGGTAGGTTTTGGGGAACCCGACCACCTCGAAGGTGAGGGTTTCCATCCTATAATTGGATGGATCCCTGAAGGTAATGAGTAGATCGATTTGCCCAAGTGGCATGGCCAGCTTTCTAGGCACGATGCCATGGAAAGGTGCTCCAGTTGGGCGGATGCGTGTCCGGTCGATGCCCATTTCGTCGAGCGTCTTGGCATACATGATGTTGAGGCCACTGCCTCCATCCATCAGTATTTTGGTGAGCCACTTCGTGCCGACGGTCGGGTCAACCATGAGCGGATATCTCCTCAGATGCAAGATGCTCTCTGGGTGGTTGGTCCAATCGAAGGTTATGGTGGACTCTGACCACCGAAGGAAGGCAGGTGTGACCAGTTTGGTCGTATAGACTTCACAGCGCGCGACCTTCTTACGGCGTTTGGAGTCATAGGCCGCCGATCCTTCGAAGATCATGAGGCAACCATCTGGTGTTGGAAAGCCATTGTCCTTCACCTCGGTGTCATCCATGGTCAGGTCAAGGTCCTTCCCATGCTCCTCTTTGTTGGAGCCTCCGAACAAGAATCGCCTCATTAGGCTATAGTCCTTGTACAGATGCATAACTGGGAAGGCATGGTTCAGGCATGGCCCCTTGAATAATTTTTCAAAATGGTTTGGAGTGCCCTCTGTGGGCTTCCGACCACCCTTACGGTCAGTAGTAGCCACAAGCGAGCCCTCGCACCGTTGCTTCTTGTTCTTCCTTTTGGCAGAACAATTGGAGGCGCCCTCGTCCCGCCTTGCCTTGCCATCAAGACAATCAAAGATCACACCGACCGCTTCTTCTCCTAAGGCGTGGCTGGTGGCGATGTCTAGGAGTTCCTTGGTCATTCCTAGGCCCTTACGTCCTAGCTTATGAACCAGAGACTTGCAGGTAGTCCCAGATAGGAAAGCTCCTATAACATCAGCGTCGATGATGTTAGGTAGCTCGTTGCACTGCCGAGAGAAGCATCGGATGTACCCACGAAGGGTTTCGCCAGCCTTCTGTCAGCAGTTTTTGAGGTCCCATGGGTTCCTAGGGCGCTTGTATGTACCCTAGAAATTCCCCACAAAGATCTCCTTCAGGTCCGCCCAACTCTAGATTCTGTTGGACGGTAGGTGTTCCAACCACGCTCGTGCCGAATCAGCCAAGAACAGTGGAAGGTTGCGGATAATGAAGTCGTCATTATCTGCACCATCGGCTTAGTAGGCAAGTCGATAGTCTTTGAGCCATAGTCCGGGGTTTGTTTCCCCAGAGTACTTTGGGATATTGGTTGGTGGTTGGTACCTCGGTGGGAAAGCAGCGTCGAGGATGTGACGGCTGAAGGCCTAAGGCCCTGGTAGGCTAGGGCTTGGGCTTTGGTCCTTGCTGCTCTCATAGTGTCCACCACGTCGAGGGTGATAGCCATGTCTGGCTCCCTCTCTTAGGTCATCGTAGGCGCATCTGCGGGCATCGAGGGTGTTGTGTGCACCGCGGTTGCGGCCGAGATGCTGACGCACCGGGACCATGGTGTGCTGCCTACTTCCTTGTGGTTCCTAGTGGTCTGATGCATCCCTGCTAGGGCATTCTGAGAGCATGCACTGTCTGGCATTGAGCTCTCGGCCTGCTACACCGCCACATGCTCGAGCAACGTGTGAATCTCCCGATGGGCTTGATGATCCTTGGGCGTCGCGGCCTCTAGAAGGCCATGGAGCAAGGCCGCCGCAATGGTGATGTTCTGGCTTGCCCGAGCGAAGTGAGGGAGGGCTTCATCATCTACGATGATCCTCCGATTCATGTCGCGAGCTATGGTACGTGCACGCCCACCATCTCTGTGGCACTTTATCTCCTAGTGGAGCTCCATGCATTCCTGCTTGAGCTAGAGTCATGCTTCCTCGATCTCTCAGTGTCAGGCATTCAGCTGCTCCACCGGCATGCGTGGCGGGGCCTCTGTCTCCCTCTCGGCCTCATCGTTGAGGTCATTTGTGGGAGTAGCCTCCCCCTCGTGGACACTTTCAACGTGCCCCTTGGGGGTACCCTCCATGAAGCATTCACGAGATGGATATGGCTTCCCCTGCTAGAGTTAGAGCTAGAGGGCGACCCTAGCTCCTCTGCTAGGAGGTTGTGGAAGGATTCTATGATGTGTTCAATCACCCCCACGAACTCATTGTTCATGGGGGATGGGATCATGCGCTGTGCCACAAGGTGGCTAATGGTCGCCGCGGCATTGCAGAGACCGAACGGAAACACTATTGGGGCGCTCTGTGTGGGGTGTTCTAGAGAGAGGGTGAGGTGGCATAGGTCCTCCCTAGACAGCTGGGGTCATAAGGAGATTCCAAGCCGACGCTCAAGCCTCCCATAGTTGAGGCCGATGGAGGGGAGACGTTGGATGGCGGTGTGAGCCAATGTCAACTCTCCTCCCACCGTGACGATGAAGACCAGGTCATCGAAGCGCATGTGTGTGCCTAGGACCTAGCTGATTCCATGGCTAGCCATCTGTGGCCTGATGTTAATGTTGAAACACGCAAAGGTCCCCTACCTGGCACGCCTGAAAGCATCTAGGCCCCTAGTTGGGTTTTGGTGATTAATGACAATACGTGATTACTGTGACTAACGTGTGTTTTGCAGATGTAATTAAGTTAGGTCACGGTAATGGCAATTGATTGGGAAATCATGGTTGTCATGCACCTACGATGGAAATCATTTTAGATTTCAAAGGATGGATGACAAGGTTAAGGATGGACTAGTTCTAAGTGTCGTTTGGTATTGAAGAGACACTTAGAGTAGTTTAGGACTTTGTTTTTCCTTTGGCCGTACTATTAAGGGGGGTATGAATGGGTAGCTTGACCTAGGTGAGTCTAGTGGGTTAGGTGTGGTGCACACTTGCTAAATCTAGCACTAGGTAGCTCCTAAAAAGCCCTTAGATCAATTGGAGCAAACTTCATTCACATATGATTACGAGTTGGAAGTGAATGGAGGGTCAAATGCTGACAGGACGCTGGTTTCGGTGTGGCCGGACGCTGGCTTAGGGTTCGGTCAGTTCATTTAATCAAGGTAAAGTCGTCTGGCACGACCGGACGCTGAGAGGTGAGTGGCCTGACGCTGAGTACCAGCGTCTGGTTGACTCTAATAAGGTTCTAGAGAGGGAAAATCATGACCAGACGCATTCGGTCAGTGCTGATCGGACGCTGTCCAGCGTCCGGTCACAACTTAAACACTCGGTGGCAGGAGAACTGACCAGAGCATCCAGTCAACTTGATCAAAGCATCCAGTCACCCCGCAGAGTCACATAACAGTTCATTTTGAATGAGGGGTTATAAATACTTCCTCTATTCACTCAAGGGATTACTTTTGCTCATTCCAACAGCTGAGAAACACCCTTAAGAGTGCCAAGAAGAGCAAGGTCCTAGTGAGGTGATTGAGATTTGAGAATCCTAGAGAGAGGCCTCATTAGTGAAAGCAAGAGTAGCAAAGTGTGCATCCACCCTTCTCATTAGGCTTGTCGTGGTCAAGTGAGAGTTCGTGCTTGTTACTCTTGGTGATCACCATCACCTAGACGGCTTGGTGGTGATTGGGAGCTTGGTGATCATCTAGCGGAGCTTGTGGGTGACCCAACTCAAGTTGTGAGCAGTTGTGGGTGATTCACCACGATGGAGTATTGAAGAATCAACCCGTAGAGAGCACTTGATCCTAGCACGGATCAAGGGGGAGCTACACCCTTGCGCGGGTGCTCCAATGAGGACTAGTGGGGAGTGGCGACTCTCTGATACCTCGGCAAAACATCGCCGTGTTCATCCTTCTCTCTTTACTTTAAGTATTTACTTTGAACAACTCAATTCTTGTCTTTACATTCATAGGATTGCCATGCTAGAGTAGGATTGGAACATAGGTTGCTAAACTTTTGTGTGGTAGAACAATAGAAACACTTTCTAGGCATAAGGGGTGAAGTGGGCTAACCATAGGGTTTAATTATTGCAAAGAATTTTAGAATTAGCCCAATTCATCCCCCCCTCTTGGGCATCTTGATCCTTTCAATTGGTATCGGAGCCTCATGCTCACGAAATTAGACTTAATCATCTAGAGAAAGATGTCTCACGGGGATGGTCCTCCTCCTATCTTTGAGGGGGATGATTTTACTTATTGGAAAATCCGCATGGAGGCGTATTTAGAAGCTCTAGATATTGGAATACTTAGAGCCGCCTCACAAGGATTCCCAAAACCTCAGGATCTGTGACAGAACCTCCTAAGGAATCGGGCCCACATGCACCTATCATTGTCTTAACAGACCTCGGATAGCGTACACGAGTTCCCAACAACTCAACAGGTCTGTCGGGTGTCCTCGGGAAACCTGAATCATCCACGTTTCTCTTTTCAAATAGGATCCCAATCACAGTCATTGCAGATTACAACAGTTTATTCAAATATATACCAGAGTAAAAGATAGCAGAAGTCTTAAGATAACATAGTTACAAACCAGTTGTTTTCAAACTTACAATACCAAAAGTGTCATACAACCATAGTAGCAGGATAATGTTACATAACTTTATTTATCAAACAAACTAGTGCCTTGTCCAGAGGCCATTCATCACTCCTCATTGTCATTGACTTCAAACACAGACATGCAGCAGGGACCAAAACAAGCCTGCGCATGTGACTCACCTGCAACAAGGGTTAACAAACCCTGAGTACGAAAGTACTCAACAAGACTAACTCGACGTAACAGGGTGTAGGACTTTAGAGATGCAGGGGTTTGGGACAAGGTAAGGATGTAGCAAAATTCAAGCCCTTTGCCAAAAGCTTACTATATGTATCCTATTCTCAAATTTTACCCCTAAGTCCTTTTAGTTCTTTATCTCAAACTAAATGTAAATTTCCCATATTTCATTCCTTCTCATTCCATTCTTTTTCTCATATTTTAGTAATTCACCAGTACTACATTGCTTTTGTAATGAATCGAGTCTCCATATCCGTGGAGCACCTGGCAATTCGAATTGATTCAAGTCCCAGCTAGGGGATTCCTTATCACACGACATATGTAGAACTTAATCTTGCATATATCAACCTCGCTACAGGATCCCCCTATACTAAGCCGTCTCCACGCCACCCGAGAGCACAGCACACCTCAAATCCTGGCCACATTCCAGCCACTGAGGGTACATGCTACTCCCGCCATCTCTCCACTCCCAGTGCGCGGGCATTCGTCTTAGTATTGGATTAGCCGAAGTAGGCTTACCAGAGTATGTGACCAGTACTACAAAGTGTCTCGTTCAGAAGATCCACAATGAGTGGCCTTTAAGCGACATAGTCGGCAACATTACCCAATGTTCAAGATAAGTCACCCGACTAGTCTCTAGTTCATTCTACCTTCTTTCTTTATTTGGCCAGTATGCCATCTTTGATTGTATCAAAACTTTTGCTTTGAAAGCCTATCATAAAGCATACTAAGCATTCTACGCCTTTGTAAATAAAAACATCTTCAAGGATGGTAAACAAGTAACAAGGTAGGCAATGCATCAAGTAGGTAATATTCGAATTGATCAACTTAATGCAATAAGTAACATAGGTGATAAACTTTTCAAAGTAACAAGGTAATGGCTTAATGCATAAACCGGGGCTTGCCTTCGTTGACGATCTCAGGTTCCGGGTTGGTACCACAATTATCAAATCCCATGACAACCGGGGATTCTTCCAGAACTTGCTCAACTAGAATCGTTTCGTTCTCGGGTTCTACACGAAAGGATAACATATGCTTTAACATGATGATAATGTAAACATGATGCTTTCACGGTACATGAAATGTAAAAACACCCGCAAATGATTTTATTTCACGGTACAGTTGCAAGACAACAAAACCAACCTGTAACCCCATCATTAAGAACCACACATGTGACTTGACCTAATGGATCTTGGAACCCTACTAGTCACAAAACATGACCAAAACAAGATCCAACACTAATCAACACTTAGGGTTTCGACGAGTTAACTTGTTAATGACTTTTGTTACCACATGAAATGTCATTAAGATTTACTAATTACAAATTAGATATTAGTTCAAATACTAATTAAGGTACTAAGGATCATTATAAGTTAATGACCCAAGGTCAACAATCAATTCTAAAGTCAAACAAATCCTACTTGATTAAACATTAATTAAATGAATAATTAATTAAATAATTAAGTCTACATTAGTTATAAAATAAACTTTGTCCAATTAAGCTCAAATTTTTATGTAAGCTTCCTCATGACAAATTAGTGTACCAAAACAAATTTCATAAATTTTGGAGTTATATAGTGACTTACAAAAATCATGGAAATTGCATTTTTCAATTAATGGTCTGAATATTTGAACATTCAAAATTTATTCAAATTTCAAGTTTCAAATTTTTAAATCATACTAGAACATGTACAGAAGCTACACAAAAATTTTCAGAATTTTTGGAGCTATGATTATTTTTCTACAAATTTCCAAAGATTCAGTACTATTCACAAATTCAGAAAACAAAAATCAGCACTGTTCTTCTTCCTCACTCGCACTGACAGGCTGACCCCACTGTCAGTGACTCAGGCAACCACGGCGGCACTACCCTCGCTGACCGGCCACAAAACGCGCTGGTGGTGACTCTCCGGTGAGACGGACTGCTCCTACATGATCTACACCAAGTCGCGCATCTATCCCAAGCCTCAGAACAGAAAAGAGCACACCGAATGGAACTCAACGCTGGCCATGGCGGCTTGGACCCAACGGCGGTCGATGTAACTAGGGCTATGGCGCAGTAGAGTCAAAGGAAGAGTGAGCAACACACTCAGGAGCTCACCGTGATCACGATGATGTGCTTGGTGCAGGCGGAGACGTACGGAATTGCCCTGGCCACGGTGAGGTGGGTTGCGGCGGAGCTTCGGCCGGCTCCGAAGAAGATGACGTCGCGCGGTGGTGCTGATCGGCTAGAAGCGAGGCGAGCAGGTCAGGAATGAGCGGCAGGGTAAGGCGGAGCTGCTGGCCAACGCAATTGGCTTGAGGTGGTCCGACGAGGATGAATTGGGCGATCGCGGCAATGTCACCGGTGGCGAACAGTCGATGGGAAAACTCCGATTGACGACGATGTACTCCTATTTATAGCAAGCTTGAGGGCGTACGGTGATGATAGCACACGGACGAACTCGCCACGGAGGTTTGGGCGTGTCACTGCGCGTGAAAGCGGTGAAATCCGATCGGCGGTGAACTCCGCGTGGCGCCGGCGGCAAGCAGTGAGGTGGAGTTAATTTTTTTGAAATAATTACAGAACTGCCACTGCTTCCATTTATCAAATTACTCCCAAATTTTCTAAAGAAGTTGAAAATCTCCAAAAATGAAAGTTGTTCAATTTTTCAAACTCTACAACTTTGCTTCTAGAAATATTTTCAAATTCTGCCTCCATTGTGAAATTTGAATTTGGGGTGCATTTGAGCATTTGAATCATTTCAAAATTACTCCAAATTTTATATGTAAACTTGAAAAACTTTGAATACCAAAGTTGATCCTTATAAAATAATCTCCAACTTTGCTTTTTGCCTCAACCCCAAATTCCTCATGGATTTTGAATTAGTTAAAAGGGGCAAAAAGGACTTTTATAATTTGAATGTGAATTCAAATTTGATTTGTCTTCCTTTTACTTAGATTTTGATTTTTGACCAGTAACATGGCCCATTAGGATTATTTGAGTCAAAGGACATATGACCTCACATGATCACATGAAATTTAACCCCTGTGGTCATGATCTGTATTTAGGGTTTTTGAAACACATCACATGAAATAACAACATTATGAAATAAACCTTATTTAGTGAATGCATTCAAAACTTTATACTAAATGAATGCTTTGCAATGCACATGATGACATGTCAAATTTTAGTATTAGGTCAAAACACCAGAGGTGTTACAGGATCCCACGCACCTTCAAGGCGATGAAGTAAATTACAAAAAATAGAATGCAAAGGCTCGAAACACCATCTTTAGAAGGCTTGAAACACCATCTTTAGAGGCCTTTGCAAAGATGTGTTCAACCGGGTGAGGAACCACAAAGACACCCATGCACTATGGTCGGATATTTGTGCGCTCCATGAGGGAACTAAGAGCAAGCGTGAGGAATGATATCATCTTGTTATGAAAAAACTAAATTCATTTGTGATGCTTCCCAAAGAGAGTGCTAATGAAATGTACTCACGCTTGAATGTTCTTGTAGAGGAAGTCATCGGGCTTGGACTCACTCAAATGCAACCATCCGATGTTGTAAGAAAAATCTTGAGTGTCCTCCCCATTGATAAATATGGGCATATTGTGACTGTGCTTCATCAAGGTGATCTTTCCACTTTTACACCGACTCAAATCTTGGGAAAGATCAATGCTCATGAGATGTACATGCACATCACACCACAAGATGGCTCATCCTCTACTAAGAAGAAAGACAAGGACTTAGCATTCAAAGCTAACCAAGAGAAGGGCAAAGCAAGGCTTGAGTATGAGAGGTCAAGTGATGATGAAATTGATGATGCAAGTCTTGCTCTCATGGTGAGAAGAACCGCCAAGATGCTAAAGAAGCTCAACAAGAGTGGCATCAAGTTTAATGGCAAGAAGAAGATGTTCTTCACTAGCTCTAGAAGGAAGCCAATCTCCGAGATGGATTGCTACAATTGTGAAGAACTTGGTCATCTAGCACACCAATGCACCAAGCCCAAGAAAGACAAGTTCAATAACAAGTACAAGGGCAAGAAAGATGACTCAAGCAATGAAGAAGAAGATGAGAAGAAGAAAAACAAGCCATGCAAGAAGAGAGATGGCAAGAAGAAGGACTTCCACAAGAAGAAGAAAAGTGGAAAGGCTTACATCGTTGGTGATTGGCTCATGGACATTGATTCATCTAGTGGCTCATCCGATGATGATAGTGACAACAAGAAGGTGGCTGCCATTGTTATTGACTCTTCATCATCTTCACCGCCACCACCGCCATCATCCTCTACACACCTATGCCTTATGGCCAAAGGTGAATGGAAGGTACCAAATGATGATGATAGTAGTGGTGATGATCATGCTAATAATGATGATAGTGATAGCGATAGTGATGATGATGAATATGAATCACCTTCATATGATGATCTTGTTAAATTGCTAAATCAATATACTAAGATCATTAGAAAGACTAGAGCTAAGAATGACAAGCTAGAAGCTAAGAATGATTCTCTTTTAGCTAAATGTGATATAGCCGAAAAGGCTAGTGTTCAGCTTAGAGAAGCAAATGAAGCTATGTCATCCAAACTCAAGGAGCTCAAATCTTCTAAGAAAGAGCTTAAAGATAAACATGATAAACTTGAGGAGATGCATAAAGAGCTCATCACTAGCCACAACATGCTAAAAGAAGAGTATACCAATCTTAAGATTAATCATGATAATCTTGTTATTGCTCAAGAATTTTTATCCAATGAGCCACATGATGCTACTAACAATGTTGTTAAGATTGATATAGCTACATCATGTGATGATTTGATCATTGAGAGCATTGAACAAAGTTCTAGTAGAAAGGGCAAGCAAGTGGTTGAGACCGATAATTATGATGAGTATGTCAAGCTCAAGAATGATAATGAAAAGCTCAAGAAAGATCTTGAAGAGATCAAAACCCACAACACTATTGTGCTAGAAACTCTTGATCATGATGATGATTTGATTCTTGAGAATGAGAAGCTCAAAGAAGAGAACAAGAAACTCAAGGAAGAGAAAAATAATGATGCACTCAAGGAAGAGAACAAGAAGCTCAAGTTGGAGAAAGAGCATCTCAAGATTGGATTGAGCAAGTTCACAAGAGGCAAGCACCTTCAAAGTGAGCTACTAATGAACAATGACATGAAGATGGATAGAAGTGGCATTGGGTATTTGGCAAACCAAGAGAAGAAGGCTCAAGCTCAACAACAACTACACAAGTCAAAGCCAAAGCCAAAGAGATGTTTTGAGTGTGGACAAGAAGCCCACTTTGCCCATGAGTGTCAAACTCCACCACCACAACCCTTGCCCAAGCATTCTAGACCCTTTGCTTTCAATACTCATTATATGCTTAGAAAGGACTCTAGTGGAAAGATAAAAGTTATGTTCTTAGGACCTCCCAACAAGAATAGGCCTAAGAAAATTTGGGTTGCAAAGTCACTTGTTGAGAAAGTCAAGGGCCCTCAACAAGTTTGGGTTCCTAAAGCTTGATCTCTTGTGTGTAGGTGAACTACAAGACTAGTGGAAGTCATTGGGTAATTGATAGTGGTTGCACACAACATATGATCGGTGATCCTCATATATTCACCTCACTAGATGAAGAAGTAGATGGACAAGAAAGAATCATATTTGGAGATAATTCAAAGGGAAACGTTAAAGGATTGGGCAAAGTGGCAATATCAAATGATCATTCTATCTCAAATGTACTATATGTTGCTTCATTGAGCTTCAACTTGCTATCCGTTGGACAATTGTGTGATCTTGGCTTTCAATGCCTATTTACCGAGAAGGAAGTGGTTGTATCCAAGAAAGATGATGATCAAGTGATATTCAAGGGATTTAGATACAACAACCTATATCTAGTGGACTTCACCTCTGAAGATGCTAACTTGAAGACATGCTTATTCACCAAAACAACTCTTGGGTGGATATGGCATAGAAGACTTGCTCATGTTGGGATGAGCTCACTCAAAGTTTGTGAGAGGGTTGAAGGATGTGAAGTTTGAGAAGGACAAGCTTTGTAGTGCATGTCAAGCCAGCAAACAAGTTGCAAACACTCATCCTACAAAAGCTTTCATGTCAACCACAAGAGTGCTAGAACTCCTTCACATGAACTTATTTGGACCAACAACATACAAGAGTTTGGGAGGAAATCTTTATTATCTTGTGATTGTTGATGACTACTCAAGATACACATGGGTATTCTTCCTTCATGACAAATCTGAAGTGGCATCATGCTTCAAGAAGTTTGCCAAGAGAGCACAAAATGAGTTTGAAGTGAAGCTCAAGAAGATTAGAAGTGACAACGGTAAAGAATTTGACAACACAAACATAGAAGCCTATTGTGATGAAGTTGGGATCAAGCATGAGGTCTCCGCAACATATACTCAACAAAATGGTGTAGTTGAGAGAAAGAATTGGACATTGATCACACTAGCAAGAACAATGCTTGATGAGTACAACACTCCCGAAGCTCTATGGGCGAAAGCTATCAACACCGCATGCTATGCATCCAACCGCCTATTCCTTCAAAAGTTTCTTGGCAAGACACCTTATGAGTTGCTCAATGGGAAGAAGTCGGACGTCTCCTTCTTTAGGGTGTTTGGTTGCAAATGTTACATCTACAAGAAGTGACAACACCTAGGGAAGTTTCAAAGACGTTGTGATATTGGTTTTCTTGTTGGTTACTCATCAAAGTCCAAAGCATATAGAGTATTTAATCATGCCACCGGCTTGGTTGAAGAAACATATGATATGGAATTTGATGAATCTAACAGCTCCCAAGGAGCACATGAGAATCTTGATGATGTAGGTGATGAACCATTGAGGGAGGCTATGAAGAACATTTCGGTTGGAGACATCAAGCCTAATGATGATGAAAATGATGCACAAGTGATCAATCCACCTTCTTCATCAAATGTGCCACAAGATGGTGATAAAGATGGGAGAGTAGAAAATAAAGATACTCGTGTCTCCCATGAGCAAATGGTGACACAAGCACATGAGGTTGATGCTCCACAACCTCCCCCTCAAGTGGTTGATAGAAGAAATACATCTCTACTACAAGCTCATCCACAAGATCTCATCATAGGAAATCCATCAAAGGGAGTAATGACTCACTCTCAAAAGCTTGCTTTGTTTATTGAACATCACTCTTTTGTCTCTTGCTTTGAGCCTACTAAGGTAGAAGAAGCACTTCAAGATTCGGATTGGATAAATGCCATGCATGAAGAGTTGAACAACTTCACCCACAATGAAGTTTGGACTCTTGAAGAGCGACCACAAGGTGAAAGAGTCATTGGAACAAAGTGGGTGTTCCACAACAAACAAGATGATCAAGGCATTGTTGTGAGGAACAAGGCAAGATTAGTTGCAAAGGGGTTCTCTCAAGTTGAAGGTTTGGATTTTGGAGAGACCTTTGCACTGGTTGCAAGACTAGAAGCCATTCGTATCCTCATTGCATATGCATCACATCATGAAATGAAACTATATCAAATGGATGTGAAAAGTGCATTTTCAAATGGCTTTATAAATGAACTAGTCTATGTTGATCAACCTCCTTGGTTTGAAGACCCTAGATATCCTAATCATGTTTATAGGTTGTCCAAGGCGCTATATGGGCTTAAGCAAGCCCCAAGAGCTTGGTATCAGTGTCTTTGGGAATTCCTCATTAAGAAGGGCTTCACCATTGGGAAGGTCGACACCACACTATTCACCAAGAAGCTTGATGGATATATCTTCATTTGTCAAGTGTATCTTGATGATATCATCTTTGGATCATCAAATGAAGATTCTTGCAAAGAGTTTGGTGAATTGATGTCGAAGGAGTTCAAGATGTCAATGATTGGAGAACTTACATTCTTTCTTGGTTTTCAAGTCAAGCAAATGAGAGAAGGGATTTTCATCTCTCAAGAGAAATATACTAATGATCTTCTCAAGATATTCAAAATGGATGAATGTAAGCCAATCAAGACACCAATGCCAACTAATGGACATCTCAACCTAGATGAGGGAGGTAACACGGTTGATCAAACTCTCTACCATTCTATGATTGGTAGCTTGTTATATTTAACCGCATCTAGGCCCGACATCATGTTTAGTGTGTGTATGTGTGCTAGATTTCAAGCAAATCCTAAGGAAGCTCATTTAATTGTCGTTAAAAGAATCCTTAGATATCTTAAGCACACACCAAGCATTGGCCTTTGGTATCCCAAAGGAGCTATATTTGAATTAGTTGGCTATTTTGATTTGGATTATGCCGGTTGCAAAGTTGATAGGAAAAGCACATCTAGAGGGTGTCATTTACTTGGTAGATCACTTGTGTCTTGGTCCTCCAAGAAGCAAAATAGTGTGGCTTTGTCCACCGCCGAAGCGGAAAACATTGTCGTGGGTGCTTGTTGTGCACAAATACTTTATATGAAACAAACTTTGCTAGACTATGGTGTAGTTCTAGAAAAAGTACCTCTTTTGTGCGATAATGAAAGTGTGGTAAAACTTGCAAATAATCTGGTTCAACACTCTCGCACCAAGCACATAGATATCCGCCATCACTTTCTTAGAGATCATGTTGCTAAGAATGATATATCATTAGAAGGTGTAAGGACTGAGGATCAATTGGCAGATATCTTTACTAAACCGCTAGATGAGGCGACTTTTTGTCGATTGCGGAATGAGCTCAATGTGCTTGATTTTAGCAACTTCACTAAAAAATGAGCTTGTGTTGTCCCTTGCATTGCATTGTAATATACATCATGTTTACTTTGTGGTAATGCACTTAGGGCTCGTCTAACATGGTTAAGATAACCGCCGAAAAGCGTGTGAAGAAGCTTAACCTTGGATCAAACTTGACAAGCAACTAGAATTACTTTCAAGTATTGCATTGCATGTTCGTGAATGTTGTTTTGTCATTTCTCTTCAATCACCCTTTTATTGCCTATTTTCTTAAAAAGAATTATAGCCTAAGGCAAAATACTTTGAAAATTTTGAGGGTTGGAGAGAGGTCACTCACATCAGTCCCAATTGGTCTTTATTTGGATCTTATTGAAGTTGGGACTTGATTGGGAACAGACAGCGTGAAGGACTTTGAAGAATTGCTGAAGAAGTGTGACCAGACGCTGCACTAGACTCTGATGTCCAGCATCCGGTCAGTTCACAGGAGGTGAACCATTGCTATGAAGAAGCGACCAGACGCTGAAACAATATTTTCCCTGCGTCTAGTCAGATGGTGGTTCAGCGTCCGATCAAGCGAAGGTGATCAAGGTAGGATTGGACCGGACTCTGGCTGCGTCCGGTCGGGGTTAACCGAACACGTCCGGTCACAACTCGAGGGGTTTTGGACCTCTCTGGAGTCGACCGGACTCTAGGTGGTAGCGTTCGGTCAGTAGAAAACGTGTGGCTTCTGAACTCTTTCCTGTTTCCTTTTCTCTTAAATCACCGGGGCCACCATATAACCCAGATTGAGCCGCGCTGTGACCTAATCCACCCATACCCACACCAACATCGCCGTTTTCCCCAGCCACCACACCGCGTGCCCTAGCCTTGCTCCACCGCTCACCGCGCCACCCTGCTCCCGTGCCCACGCCGCATTGCTCCATCATGACCTCATCCCACGCCCATACTCGACGTCTGTGTCGCTCCCGCAATAGTGCCACCATGCCATGCCGACCTCACCATGCCACCATGCCCGCATTCACCGCGAACCCGTGCCCTAGCATCACCGACTGATCCTCGTCGGAGTCCCTGCTGCCTTCACCAGAGCCTCTAGTGCCTACATTGCATCTTCCCTGCCACCGATCCACGCCGACCAGCGCAACCCTAACCCTAGCTTCACAGTGTCGACCCAGTGGTTCTCCATGATCCGTTCCTTGTTCTTCGGTTCGCCAGTTCACCAGGTAGCAAGCCCTCGATTCTAATTTTGTATCTATTGCTTGCTTCTTAGGGTTTCGTATCTCTAGATGTATATTGAAATTATTCGTATATCCAATCTATTCTATTGTGCAGTGAGTCGGTGTTTCTGAGGTCACTTTGGTAGTTGTCAGTCAACTCGGGGCCAAGCTCATGAATACGGATCAAGGTCAAGCCTCGGAAGTGACAATTAGCAGTTGATTCTTGTCAGTGTAGTTGTTCTTTTTAGCTCATGTCAAGAATGTCGAAGGTGGTCCCAGTGATGAGTCACAGGCCGCACCAGTTCCTGATCCAACCTAGACTGCTTTAGCATTGCTTCCAGCTACAGAGGGTCATACAGCTCAGAGCTTAGGATCAGATGATGATGGCACACAGTTCCAGCTCGCTCCTCGCACCTTAGCGCCCGACTCGTCCGCTGCAGCCCTGCTGACCGACCCTTAGGTTTTGGTGTTTGACGCCAAAGGGGGAGAGGGATTGAGTATGTTAAACTTAGGGGGAGCAATTCATTTAGGGGGAGTTTATCTATTATATTTGGTTTTTTATGTGTGATACACTATTATGCATTCATGTGTTTACTTTCATGCATCGAACTATATTTATGTGATAGTGATATCTACGTGATCGTGATATTTATGCGATATGTGACATGTGTGCTCTCTACTTTGAATTATTTCTATGTCATATCACTTGTGATACGCTCATTTGCTTTGCTTCCGTGTTTTACTCCAATGCAAAAGAGCTTTATTTCTTGTACTCATGCTTATTTCATATCTATTGAGCACAATATGTTGGCTTGGGTCATATAAGATTGCCTAACTATTTTGTTCTTATTGTCAAAAGCTTATATGAACCAAGCATGTTAAAAACCTCATCTCTTTCACATACTCGAGGTTGTATTGTCATCAATCACCAAAAAGGAGGAGATTGAAAGCATCTAGCCCCCTAGTTGGGTTTCGGTGATTAATGGCAACACGTGATTATAGTGACTAACGTGTGTTTTATAGATTCAATTAAGTTAGGTCATGGTAATGCCAATTGATTGGGCAATCATGGTTGTCATGCCCCTACGATGGAAATCATTTTGGTTTTCAAAGGATGGACGACAAGGTTAAGGATGAACTAGTTCTAAGTGTCGTTTAGTGTTGAAGAGACACTTAGAGTAGTTTAGGACTTTGTTTTTCCTTTGTCCATACTATTAAGGGGGTATGGATGGGTAGCTTGACCTAGGTGAGTGGGTTAGGTGTGGTGCACACTTGCTAAATCTAGCACTAGGTAGCTTCTAAAAAGCCCTTAGATCAATTGGAGCAAACTTCATTCACATATGATTGTGAGTTGGAAGTGAATGGAGGGTCAAATGCTGATCGGACACTGGCTCAGGGTTCGGTCAGTTCATTTGATCAAGGTGAAGTCGTCTGGCATGACCGGACGCTGAGAGGTGAGCAACCGGACGCTGGGTACCAGCGTTCGGTCGACTCCAATAAGGTTCCAAAGAGGGAAAATCGTGACCGAACGTGTCCGGTCACAACTTAAACACTCGGTGGCAGGGAGAACTGACCAGAGTGTCCGGTCACCCCGCAGAGGCACATAACGGTTTGTTTTGAATGAGGGGTTATAAATACTTCCTCTATTCACTCAAGGGGTTACTTTTGCTCATTCCAACAGCTGAGAAACACCCTTGAGAGTGCCAAGAAGAGCAAGGTCCTAGTGAGATGATTGAGATTTGAGAATTCAAGAGAGAGGCCTCATTGGTGAAAGCAAGAGTAGCAAAGTGTGCATCCACCCTTCTCATTAGGCTTGTCGTGGTCAAGTGAGAGTTCGTGCTTGGTACTCTTGGTGATTGCCATCACCTAGATGGCTTAGTTGTGATTGGGAGCTTGGTGATCATCCAGCGGAGCTTGTGGATGACCCAACTCAAGTTGTGAGCGGTTGTTGGTGATTCACCATGATGGAGTGTCGAAGAATCAACCCGTAGAGAGCACTTGATCCTTGCGTGGATCAAGGGGGAGCTATACCCTTGCATGGGTGCTCCAATGAGGACTAGTGGGGAGTGGCGACTCTCCGATACCTTGGCAAAACATCGCCGTGTTCCTCCTTCTCTCTTTACTTTAAGCATTTACTTTGAGCAATTCAATTCTTGTCTTTACATTCATAGAATTGTCATGCTAGAGTAGGATTGGAACTTGGGTTGCTAAACTTTTGTGCGGTAGAACAACAGAAACACTTTCTAGGCACAAGGGGTGAAGTGGGCCAACCGTAGGGTTTAATTATTGCAAAGAATTTTAGAATTAGCCCAATTCACCCCCCCCCTCTTAGGCATCTTGATCCTTTCAGCGCCAACTGTCCGTGTTTCGAGCAAACACCAATGAGTAAATTTGTATTATTGCGTGTTGGACCCGGATGGTGTGCTAAAAGACACAGGGTTTACACTGGTTCAGGCAAAATGTCCCTACGTCCAGTTTGCGGCTGCTGCTCGTGTTATTAGCACTGAAAGATTCATAGTAGGGGTTACAAACCGGCGAGAGAGGGATAGGTCCCAAGTCTCTGATGGAAAGGTTGAAAGGGCGCTGAGAGCTTGGTTGCTGCTCAGCTATGTGTAATGAGATGTGTGGTGTCTTGAGTCGATCCCCCATTCTAGTGGGGTGCCCTACCTTCCCTTTTATAGACCAAGGGGAAGCAGGGATTATAGGTGGGAGAAGAAAAACCAAAGGCAAAGAATGTCCTTCGAAGGTGTCAGGTCTTCCTTTTCCTCAGAGCGAGCCCTGCTATCATGGTAGATGATGCCAGGGATAGCTCCATGCTGGGCGTTTGTTTGTTGATGATGCCATGCTCTAACTTGATCAGCAAATGGTCACATCCCATCCTGCCCCGACGGGCGGCGCGATGGACCGGGATGTTGATCCGCAACCCCACGGGGAGTGGATGGCACAATGACCGAATGTCTATCACTATAGAGGACGTGAGTCTCCTCTTGGACCATAGTGGTTGTCATATGGTTCCATCAGGAACCGCACCCGAGGGCCAATGGCGGTGCCCACAACACTGTAAAACAAATGTCGGTGCCTACAACATTGTTTGGGCTCTGACATGCCTAGAAGGACCTTAAAGCGCCTATCTTGTCATATTCTATCGGTACTTTCCTGTAGGTGTGCAGGGTATGGTGTAGGGTATGGTCCTTGGTATTGCAGTTGACTTGAGTGTCCTACCTTATCTGCACGCATAGTTATGAAGGAGCAGCGCGCAAGCATCGGGCGAGGCGAGCCAGCCCCCAGACATCGGGCAAGGCGGAGCTAGCCCCTGAATGTCCGGTGAGACGGAGCCAGCCCCCGAACATCGGGTGAGGCGGAGTCTGCCCTTGGACGTCCAGCGAGGTGGAGCTCGCTCCTAGACATTGAGCAAGGCAGAGTCTGCCCTCAGACATCGGGCGAGGCAGAGTCTGCCCTCAGACATCGGGCGAGGCGAAGCCAGCCTGTGGTCATCGGGCAAGGTGAAGTCTGCCCTTAGACATTGGGTGAGGCAGAGCTAGCTCCTAGACATTGGGCGAGGCAGAGTCTTCCCTTAGACATAAGGTGAGGCAGAGTCTGTAATGGAGATGGGGATCCCGATCTTCCGTCAGGTGATGGTAACTATCGTTGTGGCGGAGAATGACACACCGATCCGGCTTCAGATCGAAAGATCGAACCCTGCAATCTTAGCACCACAGCTCCTCTGGTTATCAACCAAGTCACGGACCAGGTTGACCTCACCAAGAAGGCTAATCCTTGCCTGTGCAACGAAGAACACAAGCAAGAACAAGAAAGAACACAACCAAATTACAGATGAAAGATTATCTCACGAAGTTGGGGTCTCACAAACCGATGAACGGCGAACCTGTTCTTGATAGAATAATCTAAGCAAAACCCAAAACCTAATGACAGTGGTGGCGTATGATTATAAAGATCTTAGGGTCATCACCTACCCTGGACGCGTCCCCTAATGGGCCCAAACACGATACACGGTCCAACGGACCAAAAGAAGGTGTCGCAGCACCCTGGCAGATTCTAGACGCAGAATTTTTTTGATGATTCCCGTTGATTCCGAAGAGGTTTTGATGTGAAACCACTTGGATTGGCTTCCTTATCAAATTATCTTTCCATCCATATGTGGATCATCGAAAACGGAGTCTGGATGCGTCCTAGGTGACCAGTTTAAGGCAAACTGATCCTGGAGGCCGAGGCAGACTCGAATTCTTGTTGGACTGGGCCTCCGGCTTGTGTTGGACGTCCTTGCTGGTCATCATCACCTCCACCACTTCCTCTAAGTCCTTCATGACCCTCTCCAATGTTCCTAAGCAAAATAACATCATTAGGTAGTAGTCTATTCTCAAAAGTATGAAAAGTATCGCTTAAGAACGAGCTAACCTCTAAATTGAGTTGTTGCTTTCGAGCCCGGGTCATTGGACCTTGCATGACGGTTGGAGGATCAGCGGGTACCTTTGAAGAAGTGATGTCCTAATCATCCTCCCCCTCTAGAATTGGTGTCGTCTGTGGGGGATATACCCCCGGGTACCACAAGATGGTACATGGGCCGCACCATCTGAGGTGGCCCGGCCCGTAAGATCAAGGCGTGCACATCAAGATTACAAGTTGTACTAGATATTGTAATAGTACCAAATTGGATACTTTACTTGTAACCTTGTCTCTTCAGAGTATATAAGGAGAGACAAGGGTCCCCTAGAGGACAGGTTAATCTATATACATCTCAATACAATACACCAAAGACACAGGACGTAGGGTATTACGTCGATCAGACGGACCGAACATGTCTAAATCGCTGTCTCTGCGCCTTGTGTCACCATCTGGTTTCAGATCACACGCATCCTACCGATAATCTACCACCATGGGCACCCCCCTCGGTGGACTGCCGACCATATTTCGTCGACAGTGGCGCGCCAGGTAGGGGCCCCCTTTAGGGGTTGTGTGTGCTGATCCATGGTGAACCAGATGGGATCTCAAAATCAGCATCACGTTCTCGGCGGGATCGTTCTTTGATTCTGTACGAGAATTTCTTCATTGTCGTCATCTGCGGGGATTCGGTTCCTCGCACACGCCGACCTGCAGATCACCAACTCAAGGCTTAGTCCGATTCTATGGGCAATCTGCCTTAATCAAGTTCGATCCCAGCATCTAGTCTCCGCCGACTCCAAGGCTGATCGAGTACGACTCCAAGTAGGCAAGCAAGACCATGTCTGAATCCTCAACTAACGAGCAAATAAGGACAGAGCCAAATGACAACAAGCCAAGCCAATTAATCTCCTGGAACACGTCCCACAAAAGAGTCCTACTCCGATTCGATCTGCATGTTGATTAATTGCCATCATGTGCCCCAATGCACAGCAGCAAGAGCACATCGATCGAAGGACAATGCAAGATAAACGTGTGATCTACAGAGCTGTGCAAAGATAATTAAAGTAATCAAGAGCCGATCCGCACGCAAGCACGAACAATTACATGGCCAAGCAAGCAAACAAAGCAAGGCGTATCAAGCTACAACTCCATGCAAGATATGACGTCAAGTACTAGTTATGCACAACCATACAAGAGAACAAAGCCAGCATCCGTGCTGCTGGAGGGTGACCTCCCTATTCCAGATGAACAGAAGAAGCAAGCTTTTCAAGTTCGACCAAAATTCATCCATGAGAACTAAGCGCTCCGATGGCATCAAGCCAAGCGAGCCGCTGAGCGAGCAGCTCCGCCGAGCTCCGACCACGTCGACCACCAGACCACGTCGACCATGTCCCGAGCGGCTCCGCCGAGCTCCGACCACATCGACCACTAGACCACGTCGCAATGATGATCGCCACGAAGAACGGCGCTACAACAATCGCGACCACAGTCATGATGACAGGTCGAAAAGCTCGAGGACCGGACAACTTCATCGCCACCGATCAGATTTCTATCAAAGATAAGTACACTTCTAATATTTATATTTAATATAATTTTCATTACAACGTTTCTCCACAACGTCCTTGTCATGATTATTCTTCAAATAATGTTTGTCCATGTATACCATCTTAAATATAACATACAGTTATACTTAATGCAAATCCTCGACCAGTCATGTTAACGCTCAATGCCTCCAGAGACGGCCCTATCTCCGGCTCCTCCCTACACGTGCACGAGCGTCTGCCCTCTGCGTTATGGGTGGTCGGCAGTGGCTCCTTAGCGACGCTTTGTTCTTCCTACACGTGCACGGGCTTCGCGCCCCGCGTTATGGTTCACGGGCTAGCTAGGGCTGGAGACTCAGCTACATACTAACTGGTCAGACAATTTATATTAAGTATAAACACAAACTTCACATTAACACTGATGTTTACAAAGCACCAACTGCTTTATCACATCATGCTCATTTACAAATGACTGCTGAGCGTCATACGCTATTTCTTCACCGCTGATTTTTTCTCCATAATTTATTATTTTGTACATCATGTACTACCATTCTACATATTTATATTGCAGGAATTTCGAGCTATGCTCAGGGTCTTTGTTGCTCGCTTCTCGACCTATGCTCGGGGACTGCCTCGATCACTCTCTGACCATAGCTCGGGGACTTCGTCGCTCGCTCCTCGACCTGTGCTCGAGGACTGCCTCGACCACTCTCCGACCACGGCTCAGGGACTTCGTCGCTCGCTCCTTGACATGTGCTCAGGGACTGCCTCGACCACTCTCCGACCACGGCTCGGGGACTTCGTCGCTCGCTTCTCGACCTACGCTCGGGGACTGCCTCGATCACTCTCCGACCACAGCTCGGGGACTTCGTCGCTCGCTCCTCGACCTGTACTTGGGGACTGCCTCGACCACTCTTTGACCACGACTCAGGGACTTCATCGCTCGCTCCTCGACATGTGCTCGGGGACTGCCTCGACCACTCTCCGACCACGGCTCGGGGACTTCGTCGCTTGCTCCTTGACCTATGCTCGGGGACTGCCTCGACCACTCTCCGACCATGGCTCAGGGACTTCGTGTCTCAACTACATGCGACTGGCGACTCGCGTACGGTTGGGATATATTTTCTCACTTAGACCTTGCTACAAGGCTCATACCTCGCCTTCCAGCAAGCTCGGGGACTACATCGGTACGATGCACCTGCCGGGCAGTGAAACTGGTACAACTAAAAAGAACGCCAACACGTTCTAACTTAGTTACACCAACATGATATTCGAGCTTCAAAACGTTTTCTACAAAACAAACAAGCTCATGTTGTTATACAGTTACATTATTACATGCTTGCCTGAAAAGGTCCAAGTTTACAATAACACAACTACATCTTCTTCTACAGCTATAGCCTACACTAATGGCTGGTCGGGGCACGCGGCACCTACTGCTCGCTAGGCCTGACATCGTGCTCAAGTCTCGGGGACTCTTGCATTGGTCAAGCTGAAGAAGATGGCCCCGCCGATGCCTAGCTAGTCGAGACCGCAGGCTTCGCCAGTTGGCTTGAAAATAAAGGTGTTTCCAGCTAACTTACCGATGGCGTTCCCTGTACGGATGGCGTCGCACCTCCACACAGGTTAATATCGCCAATTATTTTCGCCGACAAGTCCAGCTGGGTCATTCGTAGCTCTTCGGCCTTGTCTGGATCTACCTCCAGGCGCTTGAGGCATATGGTTTTTTGCCACACTTTTTGTGCTCGGGGACTGTTCCGACCACTCTCGTGCTTGGGACTGTCTTGACCGCCTTTGTGCTCAGGGACTGCCTTGACCACTCTCCGACCACAGCTCGAGGACTTCGCGTCTTGACTACATGCGATGGGCAACTCGCATACAGTTGGGATATTCTTTCTCATTTAGACCTTGCTACAAGGCTCATACCTCGCCTTCCAGCAAGCTCGGGGACTACATCGGTACGATGCACCTGCCG
Source organism: Miscanthus floridulus (assembly GCF_019320115.1). NCBI lineage: Eukaryota > Viridiplantae > Streptophyta > Magnoliopsida > Poales > Poaceae > Miscanthus > Miscanthus floridulus. The sequence continues at coordinate 141,569,472 of NC_089587.1, read as the reverse complement.
GTGCATCTCGTATTGCCTGTATGATGATTGGGTTCTCAATTTAACTGGGAATTCTTTTAAGACCATGGCACCACGTGCCTAAGTCACCTACTACCAGGCTCGGGGACTAAGTGGGCACACTTCACCTTGCGGTGAATGTGCTTGTTTTTCGACCACTACGCCTCTGATGATCAAAGATGCTATGCTTCAAGACGCACTTACATTTCTTTTTAGAAATACAAGTGGGCACACTTCCCAGGACGGAAATCTTTTTCTTTCTTCTTAAGAGCACCATACATTCTTCGGACAACCTACTTCTCTGGCGACAATGGTGGTCGGAGATGTCAAGAACTCAAGCCTCACTGTTCGGAGAAGGTTAAAATGGTGTGTCGCATCAGAATACATGGCGCTCGGGGACTAGCTGTGGGGGATATACCCCCGGGTACCACAAGATGGTACATGGGCCGCACCATCCGAGGTGGCCCGGCCCGTAAGATCAAGGCGTGCACATCAAGATTACAAGTTGTACTAGATATTGTAATAGTACCAAATTGGATACTTTACTTGTAACCTTGTCTCTTCGGAGTATATAAGGAGAGACAAGGGTCCCCTAGAGGACAGGTTAATCTGTATACATCTCAATACAATACAAAAAAAATAGTACGTAGGGTATTACATCGATCAGACGGCCCGAACCTGTCTAAATCGTTGTCTCTGCGCCTTGTGTCACCATCTGGTTCTAGATCACACGCATCCTACCAATAATCTACCACCACGGGCACCCCCCTCGGTGGACTGCCGACCATATTTCATCGACATCGTCCTCGACTCAAGCTCATCTTCTTCTCCCAAATAAGGTTTCAAATCTGCAATGTTAAAGGTGGGACTAACCCTGAACTCGGGTGGCAATTCAAGTTTGTAGGCATTATCATTTATTTTCTCAATGATCTTATAAGGACTAGCTGCTCTTGGCATTAATTTAGACTTACACAGCTCAGGAAATCTATCTTTTCTTAAATGTAACCTAACCAAATCACTCGGTTCAAATTTAATCTCTTTTCTCCCTTTACTACCAGCAATTCTATACTTTTCATTCATGCTTTCAATATTTGCTTTAGTTGTTTCATGCAACTTACGAATAAAATCAGCACGCTCTCTAGCATCACTATGTATTCTCTCAGTGGTAGGTAAAGGCAAAAGATCAATAGGAGCACGGGGGTTAAAACCATACACTACCTGAAAAGGACTTACCTTGGTGGTGGAATGTTCCGCCCTGTTATATGCAAACTCCACATGCGGCAAACACTCTTCCCACATCTTCAAATTATGCTTCAAAATTGCTCTCAACATGGTGGACAATGTTCGATTCACAACCTCAGTATGCCCATCAGTTTGGGGATGACATGTTGTAGAAAACAGCAGCTTGGTCCCCAATTTATTCCACAACGTGCGCCAAAAATGACTCAAGAATTTTGCGTCACGATCTGAAACAATAGTAGAAGGCATACCATGCAAGCGAACGATTTCTTGAAAGAAAAGGTCAGCAATATGAACAGCATCATCGCTCTTATGACAAAGAATAAAATGTGCCATCTTAGAAAAACGATCAACCACCACAAAAATACTATCCCTCCCCCTCTTAGTCCTTGGCAAACCCAACACAAAATCCATAGATATATCAGCCCAAGGAGTAGAAGGAACAGGAAGAGGCATATACAAACCATGTGGGTTCAACCGCGACTTAGCTTTTTGACATGTGACACACTGAGCCACGTACCGCTCTACATCTCACCTCAACCTTGGCCAAAAGAAGTGTGCGGACAGCACCTCCTCCGTCTTCTTGGCACCAAAATGTCCCATCAATCCACCTCCATCTGCCTCCGGCAACAACAAAAGATGAACGGAACCAACTGGAATGCATAGGCGGTTAGCTCTAAACAAAAACCCATCATTGATCATAAACTTATTCCATGCACGTCCCTCTCTACAATTAAGCAACACGTCCTTAAAATCAGGATCAAGCACATATTGTTCTTTTATTGATTGAAGACCAAAAATCCGACAATCAAGTTGGGACAGCAATGTATATCTTCTAGACAAAGCATCAATAATCACATTATCCTTCCCTTTCTTGTGTTTGATAATATAAGGAAAAGATTCAATAAATTCAACCCATTTAGCATGCCTACGATTCAGATTATTTTGAGAGCGAAGATACTTAAGCGATTCATAATCAAAATGAATAACAAATTCTTTAGGCCACAAATAATGACGCCACGTCTCTAAAGAACGAACAAGAGCATACAATTCCTTATCATACGTGGAATAATTAAGAACTGGGCCATGCAATTTTTCACTAAAGTAAGCAATGGGTTTACCATCTTGCATCAAAACACCTCCAATGCCAACTCCACTAGCATCACATTCTAGCTCAAAAGTCTTACCAAAGTTTGGAAGTTGCAGCAATGGTGCGTGTGTAAGCTTGTCCTTCAAAGTGTCAAAGGACTCCTCATGTGCCTTTCCCCAATGGAACACCACTCCTTTCTTTGTCAACTCATGCAACGAGGCAGCAATGGTGCTGAAATCTTTGACGAAGCGGCGATAGAATCCTGCAAGACCAAGAAAACTCCTCACCTGTGTGACAGTTTGGGGAACCGGCCAGCTCTTTATGGCTTCAATTTTCATCTCGTCCACCTCAATTCCCTGTGGAGTTACAACATAGCCAAGAAAAGAAACTCGATCCGTGCAAAAGATGCACTTCTCAAGGTTACCAAATAAACGTGCATCACGTAAAGCATTAAAAACAGCACGTAAGTGATCCATATGTTCATCAAAAGACTTGCTGTAAATCAATATATCATCAAAGTAAACTACCACAAAATGACCAATAAAAACTCTTAAAACCTCATTCATTAAGCGCATGAAAGTGCTAGGTGCATTTGTCAAACCAAAAGGCATAACTAACCACTCATACAACCCGAATTTGGTTTTAAACGCAGTTTTCCATTCATCTCCAAGTTTCATTCTAATCTGGTGGTAGCCACTTCTCAAGTCAATCTTAGTGAAAATTATAGAACCACACAACTCATCAAGCATGTCGTCTAGCCTAGGAATAGGATGACGATACCGAATAGTAATATTATTGATGGCTCTACAATCAACACACACACGCCAAGTTCCATCTTTCTTAGGAACCAAAAGTACAGGAATGGCGCAAGGACTAAGGCTTTCATGTACATACCCATGGTCCAAAAGGTCTTGGACTTGTCGCTGAATTTCCTTAGTCTCCTCGGGATTGGTTCGACAGGCAGCACGGTTGGGTAAGGTTGCTCCCGGAATCAAATCAATTTGATGCTCTATTCCTCTCATAGGTGGCAGCCCCGGGGGTATCTCAGCTGGAAAAATGTCCTCATACTCCTACAAAAGGTTAGTGACAGCAGGAGGTACCGAGCTAACAATATCATCAAGCGAAAACATAGCTCGTTTGCATACCAAAGCATAGCAAATATCATCATTAGAAATTTCAGCAAAGTCACATTTTGTTGCAAGCATAACACCACCCTTCAATTTAATCCCCTCAGGCTTAGAAATAGATGTAGACTTATCCTTTTTAGGTGGGAAAATAGAATTAGCAACTTGCTAATTTTCATATTGAACATCATTTAAACTAGCAGCGCGTTCTCTATCAGCTTGTACAATTTGAGCAGGGGTCAAAGGTACCAAAGTAATTTTCTTTCCTTTATGCACAAAAGTGTATTTATTACTTCTACCATGGTGTGTAGCATCATTATCATGTTCCCAAGGATGACCCAATAAGAGTGAACAAGCTTGCATAGGTACCACATCACAATCAATAGAATCAGCATAAGAACCAATGGAAAATGAAACTCTGCAAGTTTGTGTTACCTTTGCTTTACCAGAATCATTTAGCCACTGGATATGGTATGGACGTGGGTGTGGGCGTGTGGTCAAGCCAAGCTTCTTGACCAAATCAAAACTCACCAAATTGTTGCAGCTACCTCCATCAATAATGACACGTGCTCGACGGTCGCTGATGACGAAGAAAATCTGGAACAAGTTATGGCATTGTAGCTTCTCAGGTTGCTGGACTTGTGAGCTGAGCACCTGCTGTACAATGATGCTCCTATAGGATGTTGTGGCCTCGTCACCAAGGACTTCGCCGTTGTCCTCATCTGCATCTTGGTCTTCTTCATCCTCAATGTCAGAGGTGCTGATGTAACCATCTTCTATAGCAATATATGCCCGCTAACTTAGATAGTCCTTCTACACATGGCCAATGCCATGGCAGTGGTGGCACTAAATACCTGAAGTGCGTCTCGTCGATGCAACAGATGAGGAACTCTTGGTAGGCACCTGCAAAGAATTTTTACCTGAATCTGAAGGTCGTGCGGGAGGTGCCTTAGGTGTAGCGGAAACTCCAGAGGTTGCTGGTCGCTTGCTCATTGGTGGAGGCACTCGAAAAGTGGTTGGCTTGGTCAGTCCCGAAGATGGTGCCGAGCGTGGCGTGTATGTGCTGGTGTTGACCTTGCTCTTGCCCTGCTGTTCATGCCCCTGCAATTCCTTTTCTACAAGCATAGCAAACTGAAACAACTGGTGGACAGTGTTAAATTCTTTATAATCAACATTGTCCTGAATCTCATGCCTCAAACCCGAATAAAAACGACAAATGGCATCTTCGTTTCCCTCCACAACACTACAGCACATCAATCCCTTTTGGAGCTCGTTCATGATACCTTTGAGGCAGTGGTACCGAGATTGCAAGGCCCTTTGTCTGTACTGATCTGAAGAGTTTGTGGAGCTTGGAAGGCACACAAAGAGTAATATGTATATCTGGCACACAAGTCAGTAACAGAAAGTAATGCTGAATTATAGTCCAAAGTACTTGTTCTCATTGCTGGTCTAAAATGTTCCAAGTACCAGGTGTGTGACAAAAGTATGGTGGATAGCAAGGTGACAGGTGTATGAAAAACAAGTATGGTGGATGGAAACAGCAACACAAACAAGGAACCAGATAGCACACGCAAACACAGCTCACTTTGGTCTTCTCTATGTGCTCTAGATATTGTTCCTCTTTTGTCCCTCTCTTTTTTCTATTTTTTGGGCCGTCGTTGTTTTTTGGGAAATTTTGACTTTTTTATTTTATTTTTTTGATATTTTTGCTTTACTTAGGAGCACAAAAGAAGTAACCATAAAAAATATGAGCGTAAACAAGTGAAAGACGTGGCCTGTGGAAATTTCAAAAAACTTGCTCAAAATCGACAAAAACTTTATGACCACGAAAAGAGGATCTTGTGACCACTTTTTGACCAATCTAAAATTTTTGAACCCCGACAACACAGGGATGGACGGATCCAAAAATTTTTCTGATCAATTTTGATATATGGAACATCGAAATCAGAGTTCGTATGCGAAAACTAGACCAGTTTTAAGAATTGGCTCCGAATTAGAGGACAAAACGGGAACAATGTGCGCAAAACTAGTCACAACAGCAAAGATTTGATGGAAACGATGGGGAAAAATACACGAACTGGACTCTAACACGACCTAACCAGCAATAAGACCTCGACCAGGACACAAACTCAACACGACGGACTCTGAAACTGAAATATGCAAAGGCTATGGCGCCAAAGGTTCTAGGACAGGAAAAACAAGTATGGCACTGGACTATGGGGCGAATGCGAAACACTCAAAACTAGGCAATAAAAGTGAACCTGACGGTATACCTTAGCTCTGATTACCACTTAATGGAGACGGGGATCCCGATCTTCCATCAGGTGATGGTAACTATCGTTGTGGCGGAGAATGACACACCGATCCAGCTTCAGATCGAAAGATCAAACCCTGCAATCTTAGCACCACAGCTCCTCTGGTTATCAACCAAGTCACAGACCAGGTTGACCTCGCCAAGAAGGCTAATCCTTGCCTGGGCAATGAAGAACACAAGCAAGAACAAGAAAGAACACAACCAAATTGCAGATGAAAGATTATCTCACAAAGTTGGGGTCTCACAAACCGATGAACGGCGAAACTATTCTTGACAAAATAATCTAAGAAAAACCCAAAACCTAATGATAGCGGCAGCGTATGATTATAAAGGTCTTAGGGTCGTCGCCTACCCTAGACATGCCCCTAATGGGCCCAAACACGATACACGGTCCAACGGACCAAAAGAAGGTGTCGCAGCACCCTGGCAGATTCTAGACGTAGACTTATTTTGATGATTCCTGTTGATTCCGAAGAGGTTTTGATGTGAAACCTTGGATTGGCTTCCTTATCAAATTAGCTTTCCATCCATATGTGGATCATTGAAAACGGAGTCCGGATGCGTCCTGGGTGACCAGTTTAAGGCAGATTGGTCCTGGAGGCCGAGGCAGACTCGAATTCTTGTTGGACTGGGCCTCTGGTTTGTGTTGGACGTCCTTGCTGGTCATCATCACCTCCACCACTTCCTCTAAGTCCTTCATGACCATCTCCAATGTTCCTAAGCAAGATAACATCATTAGGTAGTAGTCTATTCTCAAAAGTATGAAAAGTACCGCTTAAGAACGAGCTAACCTCTAAATTGAGTTATCGCTTTCGAGCCTAGGTCATTGGACCTTGCATGATGGTTGGAGGATCAGCGGGTACCTTTGAAGAAGTGATGTCCTCATCAGTCTGCCCTTAGACATCGAGCAAGGTGGAGCCAGCCCATGGTCATCGGGTGAGACGAAGTCTGCCCTCAGACATTGGGCAAGGCGGAGCCTACCCTTAGACGTCGAGAGAGGCGAAGCCAGCCTACGGTCATCGGGGGAGGTAGAGTCTGCCCTCAGATGTTGAGCGAGGCAGAGTCTATCCTTAGACGTTGGGCGAGGTGGAGTCTGCCCTCAGACATTGGGCAAGGCGGAGTCTGCTTGGGGCAGGGCCCACAGTCCTGGTGGACGAACGAGGAGTGACCCGGTAAGCGGTGTAGTCGCGCTTTTATTGTACGGATGAGTCAATGTTCGATGGTTGTTAGCTCCTCTTTGGGTACCCTAATATTGGTCCCCGACATGGTTCACAACTGCTCGGTGACTCGGTATGGTGGTCAGACCATAAGTCTGACTGCTCGGCTTTGTTCACACCTGCTCGAACAAGCTCAAGATGGTGTTGCACAGTGGACACAAAAGCGCTCGGGGACTAGATGTGGGGGTACGACCTTGGATACCCACGACAAACTACATGGGCTGCATTTCTAGGGGCGGTCCTGCCCACAAGATGAAGCCTTGTGGAGTACGGCGCTGCTCGACGTGCCCTACAAGACACCAGGGAGATATCCTAAAGATACTACGAGATCTGTTAGGATACGATCGATCCCATGATTCCTGTAATCTATTATTACTTTCTGGTTATCTCCTAGATCTAACCGACTTGTAACCCTACCCCCCAGACTATATAAGGCAGGCAGGGACCCCCTCCAAATGCAGGCTACATACGAAGCCAATACAATCCAATAGACCACAGGTGTAGGGTATTACGTCGCTCTGACGGCCCGAACCTGTCTAACTCTTGTGTCTCTGTTGCCTTCTTGTTCTTGATTACACGCACCTCTACCGATCAATCTACCTTCGTGGGATACCCCTCGGAGGACTGCCGACGATATTTGTCGACATCAGGACATCCACACATCAATCAAAATCAGTCTTTACTTTTTTAGCTTCACGCCAACCCTTAGGAGTAGGAGTAATATAGCTTTTCGGTGACTTCTTCAGTAAATAGGGCTGCATCGACTTATCGACATCTAGCTTGCTTGTGAGTACCGTCACGATTTGTATTGTGCTTGTAGAGCTGCATCAGCTGATTGATCTTTTATGAGCCATAATATAAGTTAGTTATCGATCTGTATCGTAGTTTGTAAGGTTGCATCAGCTGATTGATCTCTTATGAATCATAATATAGATCAAAGTTATAGATCTTGTGCTAAATAACTTGTTGTTTAATACAATATCGCTAGTTATCGAATCTGCTAAGATTAGTAAGATTTTCCTTATTATTTTTGGTTGATTTACCAGTTATCAATTTTGCTATAATTAATGTTTTATTAATTATAACAAAATCACCCAATTGAGATAGAGATAGATCAGCATCATATTATCTTAATTGGTCGTCCTTTGATCTAGTAATGCTTTAAATCTCATAATTGATGACTTAATTCCTCTAGACTGGTTGTTTTATCTCTATTCCAATCAAACATAGTATGCATCCAAAGACATGTTTCAATCTTGAATAAACTCACTAGTTAATGAGATCTAATCTAATGACACTACCATAGCTGAATCAATCTGGTCGAACCTCACTGATAAGACTTTAGATTAGAAATTATTGATTAGTGGTTTTGTTCATGATCGAGATATGTACCCTATTTGTTTGTTATGCCTGCATCGGCTGTTTTAGCCGATTGCCTATGCTCTCACACATATAGCATGTTTTCATGAATTTGTTGACATATAGATGGTTTTATAGATTCTTTGGCTTTAGTTTGTTATCATTATCATAGCTGCATCGATCCGGTCGAACCTCACTATTGATGATAATAGATTAGATTCAGATTGTTTATGGATTCATTTATGGTAAACAGTCGATTGCTCACGTGTTATACTCTTTTCATCAAACTTATCGGCTCAACGTTTTATACTGATCATGTTCTGTTTAGTCGATAATGTTTTTGATGTTCCATGAGCATTTGTTATTTTTATTCATATCATTATCGTTTAATATTAGCCGATAATCCTTGATTTAAATATTTTCATTTCATGGATACGCTGGATATCGACTATTTAGTCGATAGCCTCATTGAATCAGCTATTTGGCCACATATTGGAACTGTCTGGTGCAACACCGACATGTTCCACCTTAAACTACTGAAAAGATTTTCTCACCTTGTCAATTGCAGGGTCAAATTGATAGGTACGCCTTTGGTCTTGAAACGGACCATTCTTGTGTTGAAGCTAAGTAGATCTTTGGGTTCACTCTATCAAGATCATCCGACTTGCTGTGTGCTGATCACATCGCCACATTTTTTGTGTCAACAGTTTTTGAGATGCATATTTTAACTTTCAGCACTAACTGATACGACCATTTGAATTGCAGGAATGGAAGGAGCCATGGGCTCATGGTACCTTGTTAGGAGGGATGATTACCTCCTTAGGTACGTATTCCTTTACAAAGCATCTTAGCATTCAGTCTAGAGATTCTGCTTTTAGGATTGACCTTATGTTCCTTACTCTATTTTGTGGCAAATTCTAGTTAATTGTGGTTAATTGACCTTATGCCTCCTTGGATTCCTTTGCTAAGACTGTCTCAAGATATATGTACTATTTAGACACCTTGCATATCAGTTTCGAAATCCGGCTTATGTATGTCTCATGTAATATATATGTAGTATTTGAACGTCTCGCATGGTTTAGAAATCTGGCTTTCTGTTTGACGCGGATGGGCGCGCGCAAACCACTACAATAATTTCAGTACCTAATGTGCTCTCATCCTACAATAATCACAGTTTGGTTCCTCCCATCATATATTCTATCAGATTGCTCCTTGAATCTAGGTTTCATTCACACACTTTTTTATTTCTTCATGGAATGATTGTTGGATAGATAAAAAGCAAGAGCGAAAGGAATGGTACCCGAAGCAAGAGCTCTTAGTTGTTTCATGTGTCTTGTTCGTTTAGATTTGTCGTGTGGTGTCTGGTCATATGTGTTTTCCATCAGATTGCTTACAGTTGTTGTTCTTTACAGGTCCGAATCATCTTGATCTGAATGTCCTGTAGATGCTTCGTGCCCATGTATATTCATGACCACCTCGTCAATTCTGATGGCTAAAGAAATTGATTGGTTAAAAAAGGGATCAACAGCATTGGTGTTTGCACTTTGGAAAATATGTTCATTTATCTACTTTCTCCATTTTACTCTACAGGAAAAGATGTTCATGTAGAGGCCATGCACTTTGGATTCCTAGCATGTATACGCCTCACTCTTAACATAAATATTCAGAGCTGACTTTTAGTTCTTCTACCAGGCTAAAAAATGTGTTGGTTAATGCAAGACACTCACTTTTAGTTTAGATTAGCATTTTTAGCCTTATATGATTAACTGTTGCCATGTTGGGTTGTGCTGATAAGAACAGACCACCTGTAAACTTTGTTTTTGAGATGCATATTTTAACTTTCAGCACTAACTGATACGACCATTTCAATTGCAGTAATGGAAGGAGCCATGGGCTCATGGTACCTTGTTTGGAGGGATGATTACCTCCATAGGTACGTATTCCTTTACAAAGCATCTCAGCATTTAGTCTAGAGATTCTGCTTTTAGGATTGACCTTATGTTCCCTACTCTGTGTTGTGGCAAATTCTAGTTAATTGTGGTTAATTGACCTTATGCCTCCTTGGCTTTCTTTCCTTGGACTGTCTCAAGATATATGTACTATTTAGACACCTTGCATATCGGTTTAGAAATCCTATATATATATATATATATATATATATATATATATATATATATATATATATATATATATATAGTATTTGAACGTCTTGCATGGTTTAGAAATCTGGCTTTCTGTTCGACGCGCATTGGCACGCGCAAACCACTACAATAATTTCAGTACCTAATGTGTTCTCATCCTACAATAATCACAGTTTGGTTCCTCCCATCATATATTCTATCAGATTGCTCCTTGAATCTAGGTTTCATTCACACACTTTTTTTAATTTCTTCATGGACTGATCGTTGGACAAATAAAAATCATAAGTGTTCAGGTCCAACGCCTGATTACTTTACGCATTCTCTAAAATTGAATTTTATTAGAAACTATTTAAGTCCCAGCCTTTCTTCTCTATATCCTCTGAACTGATAGCTACCTTACAGTGTTCATGTTTTTTTTCTTGTCACAACCAACCGATGTGTTGCATATAAAGCATGTTGGGTTAAATGTAAGCCAACAAAATGAACATTTTATTAACAATATTGTGTAATTGGGTTAAATGTTGCCTGGTGTTCAAGAAGGTCTAGAACTGAAAGCACGAACAATGTTTCATGCTAGCTTTTTTTATTGTTAATTACAGTCTGGTCACACAGTTATTATCGCATAGGAAGCAAATGGATAGCCAGTCTATAAAATATATTTCTGATTATATGTTCAACTCTATAGTTTTTCACACTGAATCATCTAATGCTTTGAGTATGTCCTATTATATTCGGCGAGGTTGAAGTTTGAGAGCAATTAAGCACCAGTAACCTATCTTTCTATACGTTTCGCTAGCATTTTAGTGTTGTCCTATGAATGTGCCCCACAAATTGATTTGCTTTCTATTTTTGTAAACATTTGTTTGCCAGGTGTATATTGAGGTTGAAGCTAAACTAAATATTGTTATTGTTTGAAGCCATGCAAAGACTTATCCAAGTAATTTAATTGTCATTTCACTGCTTTTGGAAAATCCTAGAATCAGGCATCCAATTACTAATATTAATAGGACCATATCAAGCCAAAAATAGAGTGGAAACACTGCTTCTAGCTGGGATATTTTAATCACTCTTGTTTTAGGGTCTGGACCATTTTAAACGAATGCACTATGTATGACATCCTACAAATAAATTACCTAGACTCTCTATGCAAATTAGAAAATAACACAAAATAAGATGTAACATTTATATTACTAATATGTTATTGTTGATATACTATTTACAGATTAGAGTTTGAAGGTCAGAAAAATTGCAGTCAACATAATACAGGTTGCAGCCACATAGTGCACATTTTCACGGGATATTACAAAAATAGTTTCATTAAGGTTCACCTTTGTAGTCACTCTGATTCAATAGACCTACATACAGACATAAAAAACTATGCTTCGGTGGTAGCACAGGTAATGAACAGATGGTCATCTTTTTTTATGAACAGAGCAAACAATCATCTTATATGTCATTTACCATTCTTGCTGCCAGTTTACTTCAATGAACACTGAAAGGATCAAGATGCCCAAGAGGGGGGTGAATTGGGCTAATTCTAAATTTCTTTGCAATAATTAAATCCTATGGTTAGCCCAATTAACCCCTTGTGCCTAGAAAGTGTTCCTAATTGTTTTACCGCACAAAAGACTTGCAACCTAAGTTCCAATCCTACTCTAGCATGGCAATTCTAAGAATGTAGAGACATGAAATGAATTGCTCAAAGTAAGTGCTCAAAGTAAATGCTCAAAGTAAATAGAGAGGAAGGAACGCGGCGATGTTTTGTCGAGGTATAGGAGAGTCGCCACTCCTCACTAGTCCTCGTTGGAGCACCCGCGCAAGGGTGTAGCTCCCCCTTGATCCGCGCAAGGATCAAGTGCTCTCTACGGGTTGATTCTTCGACACTCCGTCGCAGTGAATCACCCACAACCGCTCGCAACTTGAGTTGGGTCACCCACAAGCTCTGCCGGGTGAAAACCGAACTCCCAATCACCACCAAGCCGTCTAGGTGATGGCGATCACCAAGAGTAACAAGCACGAACTCTCACTTGACCATGACAAGCCTAATGAGAAGGTGGATGCACACTTTGCTACTCTTGATCTTCACTAATGAGGGCTCTCTTTGGGATTCTCAAATCTTAATCACCTCACTTGGACCTTGCTCTTCTTGGCACTCTCTAAGGTGTTTCTCAGCTATTGGAATGAGCAAAAGTACCCCCACACATGAGCGGAGGTGGTATTTATAACACCGGCTGAAAAATGAACCGTTATGTGCCTCTGTGGGGTGACCGGACGCTCCGATCATGTTGATCGGACGCATCAGTCAATATTCCCCGAGCTCTAGTGGTTATGAGTTGACTGGACGCTGACAGCGTCTGATCAACACTGACCGGACACGTCCGGTCACATTTTCCATTATTGGAACCTTACTGATGTCGACCGGATGCTGGACCTTCAGAGTCCGGTCACTTACTGAGCAACGTCCGGTCAGTAACTGGAACCTGATCAGCGTCCAGTCAGCTTTGACCGAATGCATCCGATCAGGATTCTCCCTCTTTGGGACCTTACTAGAGTCGACCGGACGCTGGCCCTCAGCGTCCGGTACCATGACCTCGTAGCGTCCGGTCACTTCTAGACGATTTCACCTTGGTCAAATGAACTGACTGGACTCTGAGCCAGCGTCTAGTCACACCGGAGCCAGCGTCCGGTCAGTATTTGACCCTCCATTGACTTCCAACTCTCGAACATATGTGAAAATGAAGTTTGCTCCATTGGATCAAAGGGCTGTTATGGAGCTACCTAGTGCTAGTTTAAACAAGTGTGCACCACACCTAACTCACTAGTCTCACCTAGGTCAAGCTACCCATTCATACCCCCCTTAATAGTATGGCCAAAGGAAAAACAAAGTCCTAAACTACTCTAAGTGTCTCTCTAACTCCAATCGACACTTAGAACTAGTCCATCCTTAACCTTGTCATCCATCCTTTGAAAACCGAAACGATTTCCACCGTAGGGGCATGACAACCATGATTGCCTAATCGATCTCCATTACCGTGACCTAACTCAATTGTTTCTGCAAAACACACGTTAGTCACAGTAATCACGTATTGTCATTAATCACCGAAACCCAACTAGGGGCCTAGATGCTTTCAATCTCCCTTTTTTGTGATTGATGACAATACTACCTCGAGTATGTGAAAGAGATGAGGTTTTTAACATGCTTGGTCCATATAAGCTTTTGTCAATATGAACAAAAGTGTTAGGCAAGCTTATATGACCCAAGCCAACATGATGTACTCAAAAGATATGAAATAAGCATGAGTACTAGTAATAAAGCTCATTTGCATCAAAGTTAAAATGCGGAAGCAAAGGCAAATGAGCAAAACACAAGTGATATGACATATAAAGAATTCAAAATAGAGAGCACACATGTCATATATCACGATCACATAGATATCACGATCACATAGATATAGTAGTAAACATGAATGCATAATGTATCACACACACAAAAGCATAATAGTGTATCTCACAAATAGAAACTCCAAATATAAATAGATAAGCTAATATAATAACTAAGCTCCCCCTAGATAAGTAGCTCCCGCTAAGCCTAACATACTCGAACCCTCTCCCCTTTGGTGTCAAACACCAAAACCTACGGGTCGGTCGGCGGGGCTACAGCGGACGAGCCGAGCGCTGAGGTACAAGGAGCGAGGTGGAACTGGGTGCCATCATTGTCTGATCCTGAGCTCTGAGCTGTCTGACCCTCTATAGCTGGTAGTGATGTAGAAGCAATCTGGGTCGGATCAGGAACTGGTGCTGCTGTAGGCTGAGCTGGTAAAACTGAAGCAGCTGGCTCTGATGATGCCACTGAGGAGGGGAGCGTCTCTGTCGTCGTTGTGATAGGTGCAGCCATAGAAGGACCTAGAACATGCAGGTATGGAGGAGTGGGTTGCCCTATCAACTCACTAAAGGAGGCTCCAAGACTCCTGGAGATTGAAGTGTCTGGCTCAAGTAGCGACGACGTCTATGCTGGTGTGAAGCCCATCTAAAGTGGAGTGAACTGTGGGGCTACCACTAGCGAAGCAAACCACTGAGACACCTGCTCTATTGGTGAAGCATACTGTGCTGGTGGTTGTCCCTGACTCTAAAGCCCACTAGGCTGTAATGCTGGAGTCGTGGAAGTGGCAGCAGGCTGACCAAGCGGGGGCATAGACTGTGGCGGTGGGGCCCCAATCGCCTGCACAACATGTTGCATGAACCCGAGAAGCTACTGCTGCATGAGTATCTGCTGCTGATGCATAGCCTGCTGCTGCTGCTGTAGTGCATGGGTCTGCTGCTGAATAACAAGCTGATGGCGCTGGAACTTGTCCTGATGAGTCTAGAACTATGCAAGTGTAGCAGCTGTCTCCTGAGCCTGTCTGGCCTGGTCCTGCCTCATCTGCTCAAGTATAGCCATAAGAGCGGGGTCAGTCTACGGGGTAGGTGGTGCTGAACTAGAGCTACTAGCCTCAGCATCATGTCGTCGTGGAGGCATCTATGGAATGTGCCGGTAATCATCGTTAGAACTATCACTGGGCTCGCTAGTGACCAACCCCTCCTGTTGTGCAAGCTCCTCCTCCTCTAAAGCTGCAATACCCCTGATCATCTCATCCTGCTGGGCAGCAGTCTCTGGCACCTCTAGACGACTGTGCGGCTAACTCGGTGCCTGTGGTGTACTATGGCGGATCATCTGAGACAGGTTATAAGCAGGGAACTCAATCGTGGCACCTCTGTACTTAGCAATCATCTCAGGCGACTTAACTGACACAGCTCTATGGATAAGGAATGTGACCCAGTGAGCGTAGGGTAGCTGCCTATGACCTCTGAAGCCCTCAGCTATAGTGTCCTCCATCTCTAACAGAAGAAGATCCCAGATGTCAAAAACTGTCTGCTGCATCAGAGAGTTGAGAAGCCATAGCTAAATCCGAGTCAATCCCTCTCTGTATCCCATCCTCGGGAGTAAAGTCCTCCTCATAACAGCCTCAAGCACGCGAGCAGTGGGCGTGAGATCACTAGGGTTCCTCCTCGAACCCTCACCAAAAGGCTCTGTAAAGTAGTGACGTACCAAGTCTGTAGGGGGTACCATGCCACCATGAGGACATCTGGGGGGTGCAGTCTATCCATAGCACACCTCATGGAGCCTGACTGGCTACTCCTGAAGCCTGAGAATCTCCCTAACCCTGGTGCTCACCAACCGATAATCTCTACCACCAAATGCAAAGTGAATGAACCTGTGGTGGGGGTCAATCCAGAGAGATGCATAGAACTGACGAACCCAAGATGGAACATGTAATCCGGTCTGTCCAATCAGATCTGTCAGCCCCTGTAGATATGCAAGGTAGGGATGAATATGCTCTCCAGCTACTGCAACAATAGACTTAATGTTGCATACTCTCTGAGGTCTGAAGACTGCTCCACTGTTCAGATAGGCATTGTAGAAGTCCTCCTACAGGGGTGTATAGAATCCCTCTGATGCTCTCTCATCCCTCCTAGGTGGAAACCATACCTCAAAGTCAACAAACCTCAACTACTGCACCTGCTTGGCCGTGGCAGCCCTTAGGTCTGGAGGTGGACACTGTGGTCGAGGTGGAGGATGAGAACCCCTCCGCTGAGTGACTAGACTCGGTGAAACTAGGACACGAGTACGACTAGAGCGGCGTAACTATGGCTGTGGTGCTGTCTCTGTCTCCTCGGCCTACTGGACCTGCTCACCCTCCTAAGACTGTTGTGTCTGATGTGGGTCCTGTGTCTGCTGAGCTGGCTGAGGCTCCTGAGTCTGCCGAGCTGGCTAAGGCTGCTGCTGTGGCTCCCTCTAAGGCTGAACCTTGTCAATGGCAACACGTCATCCTCCAATCATGAGGGTCCCAGCTGGACCACCATGAAGACGCTCAACATGCTGAAGTGAAGCCATCGCCTCTAGTGAAAGTGGATCTGCAATAACAACTCCACTGCGTGCACCTCCTCTCTCATCACGCTCTATGGCCTCTGCAACTGCTGCTGCTCTCGCTGTCTCTACATCTGGATATTTGTGCTTCTGGGTTGCTAGCTTCTTCATCGCCTTACCTTTAGGATATGCAGGCTAGCGAGGCGGGGGCCTCCGATCCTCATCACCGAGACCACCTCCGATGTTCTTCGTTTGAGCCATCTGATAATCTAAAGAAAAAACTACCGCTGATAAAGATCAACTATCAATCTATCACTTTCGAGGCTTGGCCTCGATCCGTACTCGTGAGCTTCGCTCCGAGTTAACTATCAACTGCCACACAATCTCAACGGCACCGACTCGCAACACGATGGAATAGATAGGATATACAGATAAATACAATATATCTAACAGATGTGAAACCCTAGGAAGCAAGCAATTTAGATACAAAATTGAGATGCTGGGCTTGCTACCTGTCGAAACAGCAAAACGGCGAGAGGAGGAATGGATCGGGGGACACTGAATCGGCTAGGGTTCCTTGCTGTCGAGGATCAGCAATCCGATATGGTGAATCAACAGCCCTGTATTGCAGTGGGTGCTAGGGCAACTACACAAGCAGTGCTGCTATGGTGGAACTTGGCGGTGGCTCTGCTACGGTGGAAGTTCATTGACTGCTCTGCTATTGTGGTGGTTGCGGCGCGGAGGCTAGGGCACTGGCGGCGGCGCTGGTGAGGAGTATGGCAGCGATGGCTAGGAAGTAGGGCAACATGGGGAGGCGCGGCTTGCGTAGGCTGCGACTGCAGAGCCGGCACGGGAGGATGCAGCGGCATGGAGCAGGGCAGCACGACGGCTGCGGTGGCGCCCGGGCAAGCGGCGACGAGCGGATCTGGCGATTGGGCGCGGCTGCAGCGGTGGCGTGGAACAGTGGTGGTAGAGGAGAGCTTGGTGGATTAGGGTTCACCGGCGCGCACATGGAATATATGAGGGTCCCCGGATGGATCAGAAAAGGAAACGGGAAAAGAGACCGTAAGCCACACGTTTTCTACTGACCGGACGCTCCGGTGGTAGCGACTAGACACTACCTCCCAGCATCTGGTCAATTCCAAAGGGGTCCAAATCCTCTAGAATCATGACCGGACGCGTCCGGTGGACACCGACCGGACACAGTCAGAGTCCGGTCACCTAGCCTTGACGTCTTCATCATCGACCAGATGCTAAAGCTCCATCAGAGCGGACGCTGGAAAAACACTATTTCAGCATCCGGTCACTCCTTCGGTAGCAGGTTCACCTCCTGTGAACTGACCAGACGCTGGACATCAGAGTCCGGTGCAGCGTCCGGTCACTCCTTCTTCAGTGAATCTTTAAATTCCTTCGCGCTGCCTGTTCCCAATCAAGTCCCAACTTGAATAAGATTCAAATAAACACCAATTGGGACTGATATGAGTGACCTCTCTCAAACCCTCAAGTTTTTCAAAATATTTTGCCTTAGGCTATAATTCTTTTTAAGAAATTAGGCAATAAGAGGGCAATTTAAGATAAACGACAAAACAACATTCATGCATATGCAATACTTGAATGTAAATCTAGTTGCTTGTCAAGTTTGATCCAAGGTTAAGCTTCTTCACACGCTTTTTGGCGGTTATCTTAACCATGTTAGACAAGCCCTATATGCATTATAAAGCATTAAACATGTTGTATATTACAATGCAATGCAAGGGACAACACAAGCTCAATTTTTAGTGAAGTTACCAAAATCAAGCACATTTAGTTCATTCCGCAATCTACAAAATGTTGCCCCATCTAGCGGTTTAGTAAAGATATCCACCAATTGATCCTCGGTCCTTACACCTTCTAGTGATATATCATTTTTAGCAACGTGATCTCTAAGAAAGTGATGGCGGATATCTATGTGCTTGGTGCGAGAGTGTTGAATCGGATTATTTGCAAGTTTTACCGCACTTTCATAGTCACACAAAAGAGGTATTTTATCTAGAACTACACCATAGTCTAGCAAAGTTTGTTTCATGTAAAGTATTTGTGCACAACAAGCACCTGCGGCAATGTATTTCGCTTCGGCGGTGGACAAATCCACACTATTTTGTTTCTTGGAGGACCAAGACACAAGTGATCTACCAATCAAATGGCACCCTCCGGATGTGCTTTTTCAATCAACTTTGCACCCGGCATAATCTGAATCGGAATAGCCGATTAATTCAAATCTAGCTCTTTTGGGATACCAAAGGCCAATGCTTGGTGTGTGCTTAAGATACCTAAGGATTCTTTTTACGGCAATTAAGTGAGTTTCCTTAGGATTAGCTTGAAACCTAGCACACATACACACACTAAACATGATGTTGGGCCTAGATGCGGTCAAATATAACAAGCTACCAATCATAGAGAGGTAGAGAGTTTGATCAACCGGGTTACCTCCCTCATCTAGGTCGAGATGTCCATTGGTTGGCATTGGAGTCTTGATTGGCTTACATTCATCCATCTTGAATCTCTTGAGAAGATCATTAGTATATTTCTCTTGAGAGATGAAAATCCCTTCTCTCATTTGCTTGACTTGAAAACCAAGAAAGAATGTAAGCTCTCCAATCATTGACATCTCGAACTCCTTCGACATCAATTCACCAAATTCTTTGCATGAATCTTCATTTGATGATCCAAAGATGATATCATCAACATACACTTGACAAATGAAGATATGCCCATCAAGCTTCTTGGTGAATAGTGTGGTGTCGACCTTCCCAATGGTGAAGCCCTTCTCAATAAGGAAGTTCCAAAGGCGCTCATACCAAGCTCTTGGGGCTTGCTTAAGCCCATATAATGCCTTGGACAACCTATAAATATGATTAGGATATCTAGGGTCTTCAAACCCGGGAGGTTGATCAACATAGACTAGTTCATTAATAAAGCCATTTAAAATGCACTTTTCACATCCATTCGATAAAGTTTTATTTTGTGATGTGATGCATATGTAAGGAGGATACGGATGGCTTCTAATCTTGCAACCGGGGCAAAGGTCTCTCCAAAATCCAAACCTTCAACTTGAGAGAACCCCTTTGCAACTAGTCTTGCCTTATTCCTCACAACAACACCTTGATCATCTTGCTTGTTTCGAAACACCCACTTTGTTCCAATGACTCTTGCACCTTTTGGCCGCTGTTCAAGAGTCTAAACTTCATTGCGGGTGAAGTTGTTCAACTCTTCATGCATGGCATTTATCCAATCTGGATGTTGAAGAGCTTCTTCTACCTTAGTAGGCTCAAAGCAAGAGACAAAAGAGTGATGAGCAATAAATGAAGCAAGTTTTTGAGATCGAGTCATTACACCCTTTGATGAACTCCCTATGATGAGATCTTGTGGATGATCTTGAAGTAGGGGTGTATTTCTTCTATTGACCACTTGAGGGGGAGGTTGTGGAGCATCAACATCTTGTGCTTGTACTACCATTTGTTCATGGGAGACATGAGTATCTTCATTTTCTACTCTCCCATCTTTTTCATCATCTTGTGGCACACTTGATGAAGAAGGTGGATCAATCACTTGCACATCATCTTCATCATCTTTGGGCTTGATGTCTCCAACCAGAATGTTCTTCATAGCCTCCCTCAATGGTTCATCACCTACATCATCAAGATTCTCATGTGCTCCTTGGGAGCCGTTAGATTCATCAAATTCCACATCATATGTTTCTTCAACCAAGCCGGTGGCATGATTAAATACTCTATATGCTTCGGACTTTGATGAGTAACCAACAAGAAAACCAATATCACAACATCTTTGAAACTTCCCTAGGTGTTGCCGCTTCTTGTAGATGTAGCATTTGCAACCAAACACTCTAAAGAATGAGAGTTCGGCTTCTTCCCATTGAGCAACTCATAAGGTGTCTTGCCAAGGAACTTTTGAAGGAATAGGCAGTTGGATGCATAGCATGCGGTGTTGATTGCTTCCGCCCATAAAGCTTTGGGGTGTTGTGTCATAGAACCAACCAATTTATAAGAGCACAAGTACAAAAACAATCACCGAAACGATCAAATTCTCGCACTTGAGCCCATATAAACCCGGTAGTCAACTAAAATCTCGAAGGATTTCAAACCAACTTGCATACAACCAAGATCACAGTAATTCAACATAACATATCATACGTTACAAGATTTCACAAATAGTCGCAAATAGATTGCATCACCTCAGAGTCATCATTATTACAAAACAAGTGTTGTAAAGTACGCGGAAGCAAATAGTTTGACTTACACACCCGAGTTCAAATACAAATATTGGTTTGCTGATCACAACCCACAAAAGCATTCAGACAAGAGAAACAGAGATCATGCCCATGATCTAGTCTTCATCACCCGCCGGGTGGAGACAATACTTACAGAATCCCTGATATAGAAGATCATCTGCAACAAGAGGGAATAAACCCTGAGTACGAGAATGTACTCAGCTAGACTTGCCCGTCGAAAACCAAAACAAATGATACCAAGGATTATGCATAGCTTAATTTAGTGGATCTGGCTGACACTTTCTTTTTGTGAAAAAGCATAAGTAATAAAGATCAACTCTTAACCTGAACTAGTAGTGACTTTTAGCCATTAGCCTATCATCTATATTAGCACATGTACTAAGCAATCATTTGATTAAGATACAACCATTAATAACCATATCAGGTATAAATCATGGCAACATTATCATCATCTTCCATTTAACCATATCATTAAATTAATTGAATCTACGTTGCCACTGCTCAATCAAGTTCTCACTATCCGGGAGAGACGGCGATTCGAATCGATTCCTATCCAGCTAGAGGGGTATTCCTAACACAAACCTTGCTTCCCCCGTCAGGGTCGCAAACAAGTCACCGTTGGTACAATTCAGAAGTCGTGAGTCCGAACAGTGCCACAAAATCAGAGAACCACTCTGCCATGAGTGCTCGGTGACTTAACCCGCCCTTGGGCTTACGTCAATGGCTCCCTACACATCCTTACTTCCATCCAGATTGCAGACCCCTGCTCGCATCCTCGGTCTGAATCAAGCTACTAGGCTTCGTGGTCAGAACGACTTATCCAGACAGCTAAGTGTCAGGTTGCGTTCAACATGATATAAGGACATATAGCATATCGGTCCTTAAACAACTCAGACGGAGTCACTATGTCCGAACCTACACAAGACTCCGCCCAGTCTTAATTCATTATTAACATGGTTCTTTTCCACGATAGCAAATATAGCCAACCGTGATCCACCTCATCCTAAAGCTCGTAGGTGACAGGAAATCACCTGACTTCTACCGCACTAAGCATGGCTAAGCATTTAACCCGTTCCTAAACTTAAATAGGATTCCAGTGCGATATCTGGACAAGGATGGATAATAATGCAACAATTGGTTCCAACCAATTCCTATACTTAATGCATCATCAACGAATAAAAGATACTCAATGTATTTGTAAAAACATGGGAGGCTTCATATGCTCCAGGGCTTGCCTTTCAGGAAAGAGGAAGGCTGGTGGTCAGGGCACTCGGGCAACTCCTCCGCGGCGGCTGCTTCGTCGGCTTCCTGCACCTCGGGCTCCTCCTCCTGGTTGGCTCCCTCGACCTCCAGCAACGTCACTCCCTCCGGCACACCTATTGCATGAATGCGCAAGGTAAATATCATGGATGCACATGAACAAAGTCGGGGATGCTCGGGGAATGCACATGTTCACTGTAGTCTGCATATTCCACTTAAGCTCTATTCAAATCACTTTACTTACCAAGTTTATACAACCTAATGTATAATTGCTCATCTTCAGTTAATGACCTAGCACCTGCACCTAAGCATGTTCTCAAGTTAGGCTAGCCCTTAAACAATCAATGAGGGCGTAGCAACGAAGCATTCACTCAAGCATTTGTATTTCAACAAAATGGAGACTATATAGCGGCATAGTAAACCGGCCATAACTGGAGATTTATAAATCCAAATGACATGCAACAAGACAATTTGGAAAGCTTATGAAATTGTCTACAATTCATTTTTAGACCTCTAAGCATGATTCCAACCTTTACTAGGTCGAATTCCTCAATCAACAGAACTCTGTCTTCACAAGACAGAGAGTAGGCAAAACTGGAACCTAACTTTAAACAGCTGTAGTTCCTAAACTACTAGGCCAAATGCCCTCAAATTTTGACAGGAGCTAGATACATAAATTATCCACAACTTTTGTATTTATCACATTCACAGCAAACCAAAATATCATGGGGAACTTTATAAAGTCCCCAGATCTGTCCAGAGGGACATAATACCAACAAAATAATTATTAACTTATGATGTAAACATATAATTGGACAAAACTAACTCTACTCACTTATTACACATATCACAAGAACACCAGAAAGTAGGGTGTTTCTCACCAAAACATTTCTTTTAATACATTTCTTAATTTAATTAATTAATTAGAGGAAATGGTAAACATATATGAAAACTACACCATTAAATCTACAAAAAATATAGTAGATACTACATGCTCTAAGTAGACCACTATAAAAATTTCACACCATTTGAGCAAGTATAACAGCCTACACAAAAATGATAAGACATAATGGCTTAAAATGACATAATTAGGAAACCTCAGTGAAAAGTGTCAAACAACAGATCTCCCATTTTTATTATAAACATCATAGCATATGATTACTGTACAAAAATTACCAGGTACAGTTCCATGTATTTTTATTTACTAAAAATCCTAGAAGAAAATAGCATAAATCAACTTTAATTCACTAAGCCCATACTTTACACAGAACACATGCATGATATATTTATCACAGATACTACACAGCAAGACAAGACCAACAAAAATTGGAATCACATTTTTCTAAAACTTACACAATTTACTATGCATTTCCAAAGATTACATGCAAAACAATAATTAAATAAAGCTACATATAAAAGTATCCCAAAAATTGCATCTCTTATTTTTATACTGTAGATCTGACTGAGACAAACACAACAAAATTTGTTTCACTCAATTTGGACCAAAAATGACCAAGATATGGTTTTTTCCAAGCTTTTAGACCAAATCTGAAAAATCATTTTTAAAACAAAATCGAACCCTAACGGCTACGCGTACCCGGTGCTGTACACAGATCTGAAACAAAAAGCTAGGTGCACCCGGTGCTGTGCACCCAGACCTACTCGCACAGTCAACACTGACACGTGGGACCCAGTGGTCAACCGGCCCCACGCGTCAGCGAGACAGAGCAGGGACGCGCCGTTGACCGGCAAGAACTCGCCGACGGCGAGATCTCCGACGACCGGACCGGTACCCCCAAACTCCAGTCGATGACGCGCATGCAGTGGTGAGGGTTGCGCAGCTAGAGGACCTCCGCTGAGGCTCGCCAGCGGCCATGGCGCATGGTGGCGACGGCGACGCGCGGATCCGGCTACTCCGGCGACAGCAAGCGGCACGGGCGTGCGCAAAAGAACAACGACGACGTAGTGAAGCGGAAAAGCGAGAAACAAGGCGCGCGGACCACGACGACGACCCCCAGTCACGTGCATGGTGGCGGCATAGTGAGCGCGACGGCGGCGCTGTGGTGTTCCGGACGGATGGAGCCGCCATTGACGGCAAGGTACGGCCGAGCGTCGGATCCAGACCTAAGACACCCCGGACGAAATCAAGGAGGAAGAGAGGGAGGCGGAGCAGGGCTGGCCACAGCGGCATACGCTGCGGCCGAGCTCCGGCGAGCGGCGGCGCGGGGGAAACGCCCGATTGGGCCTCACCTTTGGTCGATTCGCGTGGCGCGCTGGTCGGCAGCGTGGTGCGTGAGGTGGCGGTGCTCGTGGCACGAGAAAACGGCGAGTGGTGCGGTGGCTGAGGCAGAACGCGGCGGCAAACGACACGGTGGTGCTGGAGCTGTGCCGCTGCCGCCGCTGCTGCTCTGGCGAGTGAGGGGCGAGAGAGAGAGAGAGCAGAGAGCGAAATGAGAGAGTGGGAGGGAGCGGGCGCGCTGCCGTTCCCAAAATAGGGACACGCTCTGGTTGGCCGTCGCCGGCGCATGGTCGCCACGCGGCGTCTGAGCCCTGGCACGGTCGGCCACGGCGCACCACGGTGCCAACGGCCTATCGGTAGGTGGGCAGCCGACAGGTGCCTGCTCTCCATATTTTGAAATCAAAATTTGCCACCTTTTTGCCCTATAGTTCCAAATCTAGGCCGAACTAGACAAAACCCATATTGAACGAAATGTAGAGTATGAAATTCTTAACATTTCATTCAAAAGGGTCAATACCTAAGTCTGCATAAATTTTGAATTATAGATCAAGAAGCAAAACTGGTTTTGAAATGACTTAGGGATTTTCAGAAATTGAAAACCAGCTTTGAAATCTGCCTTGTGCGGACTATTTGAACAAGTTCTGATCAAAACTAGGTCTTGACTCCAAAACAACTTTTGTTCCTTAACTAATTCTCTACACTTTTTATTTAGGGCACACAGCCATGCAAAAACTCTATCAAGCACTTTTTAAACAGTCAAACAAAAGGGTTCAGGAGTCAAAACAAGTCAAACCACTATTTGAAATCATAATTAGGCAACATGGTCAATATGAACAATGTTCCAAATGACATTCTAGGTGTCACTAAGTTGTTTAAGAGAATTATTAGCCACACCACATATTGGTCACACAAGAATCAAGCATTGTATGTACTGAAACAATGAAAAACACATGAAATGTTACATTTGTTTTCTAGTCATGTTTCACATGTTTCATGATCTTGTTGCATGATACTACTAGCTTTGTTTCACTAAAGTGAGTTGCACATGTTGCACTTAAGTGTTGCACACTATTCATCTCATAAAAGAAACAACACACATGAAATATGCAACATGTTGCAATGTTTCGAAATCATGTTTCATGTGATATAAGCTTATGAATGGATGAATGATGCTCATGTTCATGAAATGCAAGTGCAAATGTGGAAGCCAAACACCTGGGGTGTTACATGTTGTACTCATCAAGCATTGTTCTTGCAAGAGTGATCAATGTCTGGTTCTTCCTCTCAACTACACCATTTTGTTGAGGAGTATATGTTGCGGAGACTTCATGTTTGATTCCAACTTCATCACAATAAGCTTCTATGTTTGTGTTGTCAAATTCTTTCCCATTGTCACTTCTTATCTTCTTGAGCTTCACTTCAAATTCATTTTGTGCTCTCTTGGCAAACTTCTTGAAGCAAGATGCAACTTCGGATTTGTAATGAAGAAAGAATACCCATGTATACCTTGAATAATCATCAACAATCACAAGACAATAAAGATTTCCTCCCACACTCTTGTATGTTGTTGGTCCAAATAAATCCATGTGAAGGAGTTCTAGCACTCTTGCGGTTGACATGAAAGCTTTTGTTGGATGGGTATTTGCAACTTGCTTGCTGGCTTGACATGCACTACAAAGCTTGTCCTTCTCAAACTTCACATCCTTCAACCCTCTCACCAAGTCATTCTTCATAAGCTTCTTGAGTGAGCTCATTCCAACATGAGCAAGTCTTCTATGCCATAGCCACCCAAGTGTTGTTTTGGTGAATAGGAATGTCTTCAAGTTTACATCTTTGGAGGTGAAGTCCACTAGATATAGGTTGTTGTATCTAAATCCTTTGAATATCACATGATCATCATCCTTCTTGGATACAACAACCTCCTTCTCGGTAAACAAGCATTGGAAGCCAAGATCACACAATTGTCCAACGGATAGCAAGTTGAAACTTAATGAAGCAACATATAGCACATTGGAGATGGAGTGATCATTTGATATTGCCACTTTGCCCAATCCTTTGACCTTGCCCTTTGAGTTATCTCTAAATGTGATTCTTTCTTGCCCATCTACTTCTTCATCTAGTGAGGTGAACATACAAGGATCACCGGTCATATGTTGTGTGCAACCACTATCAATAACCCAATGACTTCCACCGGTCTTGTAGTTCACCTACACACAAGAGATCAAGCTTTAGGAACCCAAACATGTTGAGGGCCCTTCACCTTCTCAACAAGTGACTTTGCAACCCAAATTTTCTTAGGCCTATTCTTATTTGGAGGTCCTAAGAACATCACTTTCATCTTTCCATTTGAATCCTTTCTAAGCATGTAGTGAGCATTGAAGGCAAAGGGTCTAGCATGCTTGGGCAAGGGTTGTGGTGGTGGAGTTTGACACTCATGAGCAAAGTGGCCTTCTTATCCACACTCAAAGCATCTCTTTGACTTTGGCTTTGGCTTGGATTGTTGTTGTTGAGCTTGAGCCTTCTTATCTTTGTTTGCCATGTACCCAATGCCACTTCTATCCATCTTCATGATGGTGTTCATTAGAAGCTCACTTTGAAGATAATTGCCTCTAGTAAACTTGCTCAATCCAATCTTGAGATGCTCTTTTTCCAACTTGAGCTTCTTGTTTTCTTCCTTGAGAGCATCACTACTTTTATCTTCCTTGAGTGCAACATTATTTCTCTCTTCCTTGAGTTTCTTGTTTTCTTCTTTTAACTTCTCATTCTCAAAAGCCAAGTCACCATCATGATCAAGAGTTTCTAGCACAATGGTGTTGTGGATTTTGAGCTCTTCAAATTCTTTCTTTAGCTTTTCATTGTTATGCTTGAGCTTGACATACTCATCATAGTTATATGTGTACATGCAGCCCGTGGCCCGATGGCCCAGCCCATGGCCCGGCGTTTTGGCCCGGCCCGAGCACGGCACGGTCCGGTGGTCACCGTGCCCGTGCCGGCCCGGCCTAAGGCACCAGGCCATGCCTAGGCCGCCCTCTAGGCCTGTGGCACAGCACGGGCACGGCCCGGTCCAAGAGGCGGCCCGGTAGTGGCCCGGCCAACCAGCCTGCTAAGAGGCCTAGGCCCCCACACCTATACCCCCTCCCAAACCCTAACACCCCATGCCCCACGCCCCCCACACGGCCACACCCACCCCACCCGCCGCACCTCGACGTGGCGATGGCGCGACGTGCGACGCAGCATCGCAGGCTCGTAGCCCCCTCCCCGGCTCCCCCACCTGCTGCACCGACAGCTGCCGGCCGGCCGGCTGGGCACCTCCCCAGCGCTAGATCCGGCCCCGAGCCCCCGAGCTCCGCCTTGGGAGTGAGCTCGACGCGCCGGCCCTAGCCCCAGGGACGCCAAACCTAGGAGTGAGCTCGGTGGGCGACGGCCCTAGCGCCCCGAGCTCCGCATTCCCGCACCGGCCCCAGCCCCTAGGGACTCATCGTGGCCTATGAGGTCACCTCCTCTCTCTCTCTCTGTCTCTCGTTTCTACGGCCGTCGCCCGTCGGCTTCTCCAATCTCCATACGCCGTTGTCGTCTCAAGCTCGGTAGCTAGCTTCGAGCACGCCAGCGGGCGGCACGGCACGGCCGTGCCCATTGGGTGGCACGGCACAGCCAAACGGCCCACAGGCCGTGCCTTGGGCCAGAGGCTAGGCACGAGCACGCCAGCGGCACAGCACGACCGGCACGGTGGCCCGGTGAGGCACGACACCGCGTCGGGCAGGCACGGCACGCCGTGCCGCCGGGCCGGGCCGGCATGGCCCAATGGCCATCTATAATCATAGTCATTGCACTCAACCACTTGCTTGCCTTTGCCACTAGATCCTTGCTCAATGCTCTCATCAATTAAATCATCACATGATGTAGCTATATCAATCTTAACAACATTGTTAGTAGCATCATGTGGCTCATTGGGTAAAAATTCTTGAGCAATAATAAGATTGTCATGATTAATCTTGAGAGTAGTATATTCATCTTTTAGCTTGTTATGGCTAGTGATGAGCTCTTTGTGCACCCACTCAAGTTTATCATGTTTATCTTTAAGCTCTTTCTTAGAAGATTTGAGCTCCTTGAGTTTGGATGGCATAGCATCATTTGCTTCTCTAAGCTCAACACTAGCATTTTCGGCTATCTCACATTTAGCTAAAAGAGAATCATTCTTAATCTCAAGCTTTTCATTTTTAGCTCTAGTCTTTATAATGATCTTAGTGTATTTCTTTAGTAATTTAGCAAGATCATCATAAGTAGGTGACTCATATTCATCATCGCTATCACTATCACTATCATCATTATGAGCATGATCATCACCACTACTATCATCATCATGTGATACCTTGCGTTCACCCTTGGCCATAAGGCATAGGTGTGTAGAGGATGATGGCGGTGGTGGCGGTGAAGATGATGAGTCAATAGCAATGGCGGCCACCTTCTCGTTGTCACTTTCATCATCGGATGATCCACTAGATGAATCAACGTCCGTGAGCCAATCACCGACGATGTAGGCCTTTCCACTCTTCTTCTTCTTGTGGAAATCCTTCTTCTTGCCATCTCTCTTCTTGTATGGCTTGTTCTTTTTCTTCTCATCTTCATCTTTATTGCTTGAGTCATCTTTCTTGCCCTTGTTCTTGTTCTTGAACTTGTCTTTCTTGGGCTTTGTGCATTGGTGAGCTAGATGACCAAGTTCTCCACAATTGTAGCAATCCATCTCGGAGATTGGCTTTCTTCTAGAGCTTGTGAAGAACTTCTTCTTCTTGCCATCAAACTTGATGCCACTCTTGTTGAGCTTATTTAGCATCTTGGCGGTCTTCTTCACCATGAGAGCAAGACTTTCATCATCAACTTCATCATCACTTGAGCTCTCATACTCAAGTCTTGCTTTGCCCTTCTCATGGATAGCTTTGAATGCGAAGTCCTTATCTTTCTTCTTGGTAGAGGATGAGCCATCTTGTGGAGTGATGTGCATGTACATCTCATGAGCATTGATCTTCCCCAAGATTTGTGTTGGTGTAGCGGTGGAAAGATCACCTTGATGTAGCACGGTCACAATATGCCCATATTTGTCAATGGGGAGGACACTCAAGATCTTTCTTACAACATCGGATGGTTGCATTTGAGTGAGTCCAAGCCCATTGACTTCCTCTACAAGAACATTCAAACGTGAATACATTTCATTAGCACATTCCTTAGGAAGCATTTCAAAAGAGTTGAGCTTTTTCATGACAAGATAATAGCGTTCCTCACACTCACTCTTAGTTCCCTCATGAAGCACACAAACGTCCGACCATAGTGCATGGACGTCTTTGTGGTTCCTCACCCGATTGAACACATCTTTGCAAAGACCTCTAAAGATGGTGTTTTGAGCCTTTGCATTCCACTTCTCATAATTCACCTCATCGCCTTGTAGGTTAGTAGCATCCCGAGGTTTTGGGAAGCCTTGTGAGGCGGCTCTAAGTATACCAACATCTAGAGCCTCTAGATACGCCTCCATGCGAATTTTCCAATAAGGAAAGTCATCTCCCTCAAAGATAGCAGGAGGTCCATCCCCGTGAGACATCTTGCTCTAGGCGGTTAAGCCTAAATATGTAAGCACGAGGCTCTGATACCAATTGAAAGGATCAAGATGCCCAAGAGGGGGGTGAATTGGGCTAATTCTAAATTTCTTTGTAATAATTAAATCCTATGGTTAGGCCAATTAACCCCTTGTGCCTAGAAAGTATTCCTAATTGTTCTACCGCACAAAAGACTTGCAACCTAAGTTCCAATCCTACTCTAGCATGGCAATTCTAAGAATGTAGAGACATGAAATGAATTGCTCAAAGTAAGTGCTTAAAGTAAATGCTCAAAGTAAATAGAGAGGAAGGAACACGGCGATGTTTTGTCGAGGTATCGGAGAGTCACCACTCCCCACTAGTCCTTGTTGGAGCACCCGCGCAAGGGTGTAGCTCCCCCTTGATCCGCGCAAGGATCAAGTGCTCTCTACGGGTTGATTCTTCGACACTCCGTCGTGGTGAATCACCCACAACCGCTCACAACTTGAGTTGGGTCACCCACAAGCTCCGCCGGGTGAACACCGAACTCCCAATCACCACCAAGCCATCTAGGTGATGGCGATCACCAAGAGTAACAAGCACGAACTCTCACTTGACCACGACAAGCCTAATGAGAAGGTGGATGCACACTTTGCTACTCTTGATCTTCACTAATGAGGGCTCTCTTTGGGATTCTCAAATCTCAATCACCTCAATAGGACCTTACTCTTCTTGGCACTCTCTAAGGTGTTTCTCAGCTGTTGGAATGAGCAAAAGTACCCCCCACACACGAGCGAAGGTGGTATTTATAACACCGGCTGAAAAACAAACCGTTATGTGCCTCTGTGGGGTGACCGGACGCTCCGGTCATGTTGACCGGATGCATCGGTCAGTATTCCCCGAGCTCCAGTGGTTATGAGTTGATCGGACGCTGGCAGCGTCCGATCACGTTTTCCCCTTACTGGAACCTTACTGATGTCGACCGGACGCTAGACCTCTAGAGTCCGGTCACTTGCTGAGCAGCGTCCGGTCAGTAACCAGAACCTGATCAGCGTCCAGTCAGCTTTGACCGGACGCGTCCGATCAGGATTCTCCCTCTTTGGGACCTTACTAGAGTCGACCGGACGCTGGCCCTCAGCGTCCGGTACCATGACCTCACAACGTTCGGTCACTTCTAGATGATTTCACCTTGGTCAAATGAACTGACCGGACTCTGAGCCAGCGTCCGGTCACACCAGAGCCAGCGTCTGGTCAGTATTTGACCCTCCATTCACTTCCAACTCTCGAACATATGTGAATGAAGTTTGCTCCATTGGATCAAAGGCTGTTATGGAGCTACCTAGTGCTAGTTTAAACAAGTGTGCACCACACCTAACTCACTAGTCTCACCTAGGTCAAGCTACCCGTTCATACCCCCCTTAATAGTACGGCCAAAGGAAAAACAAAGTCCTAAACTACTCTAAGTGTCTCTCCAACTCCAATCGACACTTAGAACTAGTCCATCCTTAACCTTGTCGTCCATCCTTTGAAAACCGAAATGATTTCCATCATAGGGGCATGACAACCATGATTGCCCAATCTATCTCCATTACCGTGACCTAACTCAATTGTTTCTGCAAAACACACGTTAGTCACAGTAATCACGTATTGTCATTAATCACCAAAACCCAACTAGGGGCCTAGATGCTTTCAAACACTTTTTATCACTTTTGTATACCAGCAGAAGAATTCGATGTGGGTAGGGAGATCATTGAAGAAGCTTATGAGCAGCAGCGTAGAGGTGATATTCAGCTAGAACCCAAGGCTTCAATATAGTGACATTTCATAACCAAGATCAGGAGAAGCTCAAGAGCAGTAGCTACTCCCCTTAAATATTATAGCTAACACTGTGCTCCTATGACATGTGCTAAGCATTGTGCTCCAATGGCACCAGAGATCAGGGCAACATCTCAAGCATATGCCAATTTTCTTAGGGGCTACATCTTATCATCTGCTACTATGACTTTTGCTGTATGCAGTATGCTATGTTGTGTCATCTCGCAGTGTATGTCTCCTTTGTCTTCTGTCCTAAGACTGTTCTATGTAAAAGATATGTACTGCTTAGACATCTAACGTGCCAGTGTAGGCCTGTCTCGTGTAAGACTAAGTACTATTTGAACACTTTTTATGTCTCACGTAAAATATATATGTGCTGTTTCGACATATCGTACGTGATCGTAGCTGTTTTAGAATGCATTGCTGGACTACCTGTTAGCTGAACGGTGTAGGCAAATGCCTATTACGTTCACTATTGGTGCTTTTCCATTGTGAATTCTTCGTTGCCTAGATTCAAGCACGGTCAGTGACTCGCACGCATGCGCGTGGGCAAATCACCGGTATTATGTAACTGGACCGCCATAGCCTCTCACATCCCTTTGTGCAACAGGCAACAGTAACCCATGTTGTGGAATCCATCTTCCCGCAGTTTGAGTTGGTGTATTTTTTTAATGAAGGGTTGGCTCTACGGCCGTCTGAGTTGGTGTTGGTGGTATAAAAGAAAACACAAATTTGAATAAAATAAAATGTATTTGAAAAATCCATGTGCGTGTAGGCTACAGAACCAAACCATAATAGGCGTGGCTAGCGCCCGGACATCCGGACGCTAGCCCCTCATCCGGACACCCGCGCTGCTGCCCCCCGTCTCGCGTCCCGCGCCTGCCCACCTACATCTCGCTTGCTGCGTCCGCCCGCAAGCACGTGGGGTCCACCTGCGCTAGTGGGGACCGCCTTTGTCTTCCCGCGCCTAACACCGAAGTGAGACAGCGGAAAGGCGAGAAGAGACATGCAACACTCGATCTAGATGCAACAGTTGCAACATACGTCTGAAAACAAATGAAACATTTGAAACATGCGTCTAAACCCCTTACAAAAACACCTGAAAAACACTTAAAACCATTGTAAACATACGCAACATCCAGACAAACACTTGCATCATATGTGTGAAAACATATGCAACATCAAGATAAACACACTTGCAGCATACGTCGGAAAAAAAACAGATGAAACATTGAGAATAGGAGCTTGAAACATACGTGTACAACTATTGCAACATCCAGTTCTACTTTTGCAACATCCGTATGAAACACTTGTAAGATACCTCTAAAACATTTGAAACACTTGAAAGACGGTTGCAACATGAGTTTTTCACCCTTCTTCCATACGACGCAGCGCAAAGCAGGGGACGACCGGTTCCGGCCAGCTAGCAGCTGAGGATGGTGGCGCGGCCTGGCAGCGGCCAGTTGCGCTTGCGCCTGGCCTGGGCAGGCTAGTGACGCCCCCTCTCTTGGGGGCGGCGAAGGACGGAGCACGGCGTTGCGGCGGGGGATGGAGGCTTCGCGGCACTCGCCGAGCATGCGCATGGAGCTTGGCAGCGGAGGGGGGAGGCACCGGCGACCGAGTCCGGTGGCAGCTACAGTCGGTGGGGCGGCTGACAGCGTACCTCACGCAAAGGATTCCTCCTCTTTATGAGAGACGGAGGTGCCGTGGGGATGAGGGCGCCGCGGGGGATGGGGGCAGCGTGGCGGATTGGGACGGTCGGACGGCCGCACGGTGCCATGGAGCCGTGACGCACGAGCGCGGAGTGGGGGAGACGAGCTTCCATGGGGATTTGATTTTGTTTTTTTTAGACGAGTGGCGCATGCGGCAGTGAGTGGAGCGACGTCTTAATGGTAGCATTACCGAACTAAAATGCAATAGTCGTGCTTCATCCAATAATGAGTGAGCGCCAACAACGCACTACAATGTAAGAGTAAATCTTCAAGATCCTCATGATGGTTAGGAATTGATACTTAGAGCAACTCCAACAATTTGTTATTCTTGTTGTGGAGGCTATTTTAGAATTTGTATAGCAAAAAGCAGGCTCCAACAGATATGCTATATAATTTTATAAAATTGGAAGCTGGCTATCCCGTAAATTTAGGTGGCCATATATAGCTAACTACAGGCGCGGGCTATATGACTTTGTAAAATAGCAAGGCTGTTGTGGATATCTTCTTTTTTCAGAAGTTTTCTATATTTTATAAAATGGCTAAACAATGGAATTTGGCAACTAATTTTAGCCAAGTAGTTGGAGTTGCTCTTAGGTGAAAAAAAAAACTTTAATAATTTCTTTAATTAGTAGATCTCTAAATATCCTCATCTTTTATCTTAGATTTCTCACTAACCAAAGATAAATAATAGGATTGGTGGCTCTTTAGAGTGTGTACAAGTTAATCTTTTATCTTAGATTTCTCACTAACCAAAGATAAATAATAGGATTGGTGGCTCTTTAGAGTGTGTACAAGTTATTGAAAAACTGTTGAAGGATAGAAAGGTACAGAAAACGTTTTTTATTTAAAAACATTTTTAGGGACTTCATCCAACGAGCCAAAGCCCAGACAGCCCAGTGCCCACTGCCAACACGGTGGTTATCTCGAAAGCCGGAGAAAGACCTGAAAGGGACTTCCAGTCTTCCAATATGTAGTCAGCAGATTAGGTATCTGATTCCAATATGTACAAGTCAGCAGATTAGGTATCTGATTCCACAACGCGTGAAACATACGTCTCAGCGACCCATCTGTAGCACGGAGAATGTTGACTCATCTCAAGAGAAAAAAGGCATCACAAATCATGAGCAAACACCACCCATATTTCTGTGACAAAAATCCATGTACGGCACTAGATATGATTCAGGACCGTGTGCAAAGACCCTGAAGAAACAAGTGAACTGCAAATTTCAGATGAACAAGAACGTTTCAGAGGGGAAACCACCACTTACTCTGCGAGACGAAAACTGTATAACCTCATATATGTACCAAACCAAAGACAAGAGTATATAGCTATATATGCGGGCTGAATATATACAGCGAAGCAACCAACACCCCCCTTATTCCCCTAATTACACAACCATGGTAGGTGGGGGCACTAGCAGGAGTAGTGCGGCTGGTGCAGGGTCCTCTTCATCTTATCAAGGATCCCCGCAGCCTTCCGCCGTGCCCTTGAAGTGCCATTCTGCGTGAGCCAGGCCAGGGACCCGTTCAGCTTCTCGTGCTCCGCAACCTCTCTCAGTTTGGTGCGGTCGTACATACAGACCGCGAAGAGCACCGCAACTGCATTCTCCTTGTTGCGCTTGCACTGGTCTTCCTTTATAACATGGAGCATGGAGGCCACGCCACCAGTCTCGCCGATCTCCTCTACTGTCTCATGGTCGCCCGACAGCAGGGCAAGGATGGCCAGAGACTCGTCCACGAGCAAGTCATCGGTGATGGCCTTCAGGGTCACGTCAATAACACCACTCTTGGTGGCCCTTGATTTGTTCTCGTGCAACATGCAGAGGTTGAATATAGCTGAAGCTGCATCTTTCTTCGCTATCATGCTGCCATGTTCGAGGAGATCCACCAGAGGTCTCATCACGCCTAGTTCGCCGATCTTCACCCTGTTGCTGTCAAGGGCAGATAAACTGAAGATGGCAGCTGCAGCATTGCTCCGGGCCTCCATGGTTCCTGATTGTAAGGTCCTTATGAGGAACCGGATTGCCAATGGGTCATCTCCAATAATCTTCTTGTTGCTCTCATGAATAGAAAGATTAAGAATAGCTGTCACCATATCCTCCAGAACTTCTGCATTGTTTTCTAGCTCTGGGTTGGATGCTATGGAAATCATCTGTGAGATTGAATCCGGTTTCTCTCCTATGGCTGCTCTTAGTGAACTGTTGCACTTAGTCAGCAGCCTGAGATCTTTAATGGCTTCCCTCTGCTCAGATAGGTTTGACGACGATGTGATCCTCTCAAATATTTTACTAAATGTCTTCCGCTCATTGTTTGTAACCAGATCTTCGTCTTGGTTCTCAACTGGTGGCAGAGTGATCCCATTATCTGTGCACCACTGTGAGATCATGCTTCTCACAAGGTGGTTCGGGATGATAATTGTATTTGAAAGGACTTGTTGAGTCTGTGGGCATGTCCGGTTTCCAGCACTTAACCATTCTTGAATGAAACGACGATCATACGTCTGCACAAGGAGTAGAATAGTTATGTCAAGCTTATGCCACAAAAAGAATTTATGACAATTCAGCAGTAAAGAAAGCAATTACTTATGAAACATATTTATAATAACCCATAAGCTACATGACTTTTGTGTAAGCATACAGAGAAACAAACAGTTGTATGAAGCAGATTGACTGATTTGTTACTTTTCTCAACCATCATGTTAAGCCAATACACCATTTTGGATTCGTGCAAAACAAGAGGATTTATGAATGCATCAATACACAACGTCAACATTAGGGACCACACAAAGTAGGAGTTATTTATAAAGAGAATTTAGTTAAATCACATCAGTCATTCAGGCACAGTGATGAATATGGGACCTCCTCCAGGAAAATGAAGCTGGTATACCAACCATTTTATTCAAGAAGAATCTAAATGAACCTATTTCTCCTGAAGGTAAAAGTGGCAGTGTCATACCAACTTTTTCATGCAAAAAAGCTGCAAACAAAAGTCTCAATCGTATTTATTTGAACACAACTGGGTGGCGCAGGACTAATTAAAATTTGAATTAACTTGTCACGTTGTTTGTAAGGAAAACTTCGTATGCTTTTCCTTTCCCTGAATGATGGAATAAATTCTGAACAGGACACGCCGACAAAGGCAGAACCAAGTCAATACAGCAGAGCTAGTATGGGATACAGCACATCTCCAAAGGGACAGGCAATTGAAGTGTTAGAACTCTAGTATCCAAAACCAGTTAAAACTGAATCTTCAAACATTAACTTTTGTTATGAGCAGCTCTATTCCCCTCTTCAATCCATTATTTTACAGAATAATTCATCCATTGTGCAAATTTATATAAAAGAAACTTTTCTTTTTTAATTCAACATAATACATACAGTTACATGTTGACTCACTCCCTTCCAGAACTTTTATGGCTTTAACTTTCAATGATATAACACTTTCACTTGGTGGGGTGAAGCAATTGAAACAAGAACCAAGAACAACCCGGAAAGAATCAAGGTATATGTGCTGGGAATGGAAGTCTCTCAGCAAACAAGGACGAGTACCACGGCACCAATATAGCTCACCAAAAATAGCTAAAAGGTTCGTTCAATTGATGCGGTGATCACATCACACCGACAGAATGATGCAAACAAAATCCCAAGGCCATAAAAGCTGAATCTTTTCATGATTTGTCCATGCGAAGAACTAGGGAAAGGCAAGTGAACATGGCAATAACTCGAGTCACATGCACTGTCCAACATGGGGGGCGTAAGACGGTCAGAGTGACAGCACCCATCTGAGCCCTTGTGAGCCCTTGTTTAGTTCATGAAATTTGGAATTTGGGGCTAATGTAGCACCTTCGTTTTTATTTGGCAAATAGTGTCCAGGCAAATAGTGTCCAAACATTGACTAATTATGCTCAAAACGTTTGTCTCGCAATTTCCCACCAAACTGTGCAATTAGTTTTTCTTTTCGTCTACATTTAATGCTTCATGCACGGGCCGCAAACATTCGATGTGACAGGTACTGTAGCAACTTTTTGAAAGTTAGGGTGAAACTAAGGGCGGAGATCACGTAATAATAAATCGTCGTTCCAAATCCAAGCCATAAAATCCGGGTCTCGTGTTGCAGTACGCAACGTCATCTCTGGAAAGAGAGCAGAAGTCGCACGCGGTTGCGTAGCAAAGAGGAAGAATGGCCATGTGGGTTAATTTCTATTTATTCAATCAGAAATCGTAATTTTACATGAGCAAGCAAGAGGTTAAATAATTATGAACAGCACAGGAAATTAGAATACTCTGTGGCTCAGGAAGAACAGTCTACTTTAGCCCTTGCCTGGAGAATAACCACCAATAATCGAACGACAAAAGCAACAGTAGCACTGAAAGAGAAAGTTGTATGTAATCCTCGCGTTCTCAGAATAATCAATCAAACGACAAAAAAGAAAGAAAAAAAATCTGACCGTAACAAAAGGAAAAGTAAAAAAAAATAGTAGACGGATTTTTTTTAAAACGCTGCTCAGCAGCCGCAATCACATCACGGGAGAGCGGCGAATCACGAGCAAAAAGTAGCATATGAAAAAAAAAATCTAGACAGAAATAAAGGGGGCACAAACAAAACTGTTGGAGGTAGGAAAGGGACAGGTGGCGGTATCATCAGAAGCTTCTGGCGCACCACAAAATTGTGTGTGTGGAGGTTCAGACGTCGCAGCAGCGCTAGCACAGAGGAGAAGGACGAGGACACGAGAGTAGAGGAGGAGCAATCAAAAGCACTCGCGCCGGGAAAGGGAAGGTAATTTATAAGCGCTAAAAGGAAATTCGAAATCCGTCCCGTCGATCACTTCACTTATAACCAGGAAATAATAAAATCGCACTTCAATTCTTTCCTTAAAAAATCGTATTAATAAGGCAGGCTAAAAACTTACTAGCTTGGTTGAGAAACGACAATGAACGCTAGTAAAATAAAATCCACCGACTGAAAGGAGCACATCCAATCTAATCGACCCCCCAAAGCCACGGGGAAGGGAAGGGCGGAAGTCGAGGTGGTAAGTACCTGGCCGGAGGCGAGGACGACGGGATCCCTCATGAGCTCCGAGGAGATGGGGCAAAGGAAGTGCTCCGGCACCGCGGCCTCCGTGCGGCGCTTGTTCTGCCCGCCGTCGCCGTAGCCGTCGCCTGCCCTGTTGTCCTTGCGGGGGCCAAGCTCGGCGTCCCTGAGCTTAGCGAGCGCCTCGGCCGCCTCGTCGAAGGCCTCTGCGTCGGCGCTCCCGGCCGCCACCGCGGCCACCAGGCGCCTCAGCCGGCGCCGCATCGCGGCCGCCTCCTCTGCCGAGGCCACCGGCGTCGGCTTCGCCATGCCCCCAGGCCACCTCTCCGCTAGCCGACGGTATTGGACGCTGCTAGCGCTGAAGCCTCGAGGTCGCGGTCGGGCCAGGCGCCGGCGGGCATGGAGAGGTGGCGGTGGAGGAGGAGATGGGGAGAGGAGAGGAGGGTTTAATGGGGGGAGGCCGGGAGGGGAGGGCTGGCGGACGGGTGGTGGTGACCTGGTGGGTTACAGCGCAAGGAAGAGAGGCTAAGCGGCGGGTTTATGCGAGGGGTGGGACCCGCGCGGGCACGTTTTGCCCCCTGATTGATTTGGTTTGGAACGGCGGGGCCACCGGGTTTGGGCCGACGTGTAAGCCACTGCTGGGCTAGTTTTTTTTATATTATTATTATTATTTGCAAATCTATATGCTCCTAGATATTATCTCTGTGGCCTGTGGGACATAATAAATTAATTAGTTTCTGAAATCACCTAAAGTCAAACTATCTTAAATTTAATTAATTTTATGGAAAATTATAATTTCCTCTGTAGATGTAGTTAAACTTAAAATAGTTTGAGTTATGATAAATCTAAAAGTTGATTTATTCTGTGATGCAGGCAATAAAAATACCAACTTTAGGGCACGCACAACGGGTGTCTTTTTCTCGTCTCGTTGATTGCCCTTTTTCAGAAAGCCCCTAGCTCAGCCGAGAGACGGGCGCATCGTCGCCTCGCGAGGCGACGGCCCTGTCCCGTGCTCCGATGCGGAACAGACGCCCGCGACTCCGTTGTACGGCCTCGTCTCCTACAGGCGACGGCGCGCTCGGATCCCGCGTGGGCAGCAGTCGCGCTCGCAGCAGCAGTCGATTTGGGCGCGCGCGGGATTTTTCCACGCCAAATCCATCTCCACCTTCATATATCCCCGCATCCTCACTTTTCCCCAAATCCATCTTCATCTCGCACTGTCCTCAGTCTCCGATTTGGTGCGCCGAGATGTCCATGCCGCCCGCAGCTAGGAAGAAGAAGGGCTCGTCACCGTCAGCGTTGGCTGTGGCGGCAGCGTCGGCCCTAGCCCATACCCTCGGTCGTGGCCGCGGTGGAGCCCCGCCCAGCGGCAGCCGCGACGACCACCGCGGCGGCGTCTCCGGCCGCCACGGCTTAGCCCGCGGCAGCGGCGAGGGGAGCGATGGGGTGCGGCAGCCCAGCGCGTGCGGCGGGGCCGGCGGCGGCGACGATGGAGACGGAGGCGGAGCGGGAGGCGCGGATCCGCGGCGTCTTTGGCTTCTTTGACGCGGCGGGGCAAGGCCACCTCGACCACGCGCAGATCGTGGCCGGCCTCGTCGCGCTGCGCGTCCCCGAGGGGACGACCGGCGGCGCGGGCGCCGAGGACTACGCGTGCGCTGCTCCGGGCCTGCGACCGCGACCGCGATGGCCGAGTCGGCTATGACGACTTCCGGAGGTACATGGACGACAAGGAGCTCGAGCTCTACCGCATCTTCCAGGCCATCGACGTCGAGCACAACGGATGTATCCTGCCCGAGGAGCTCTGGCACGCGCTCGTCAAGGCTGGTAACTGCAATGCCATCGCTCCTCGCCTTATTCCTTCCTCTCTTTTTTTTGCAAGTACCATATTCCTTCCTTTTAGTGATTCCTCTATTCCACTCCACCATAGCTGCAATACTCGAATGAGGTTGAGTGAGAGAGTGTGAGACTGGAGATAAAATAGTGTTTTCCTGAGCTACAAATTTAAGTGTTCCTTGAGATGTCATGAGAAATGTATTCCCTAGCTTAATACTGCCATAAGCTTAGTTCAGTGCTGCACTGTTCTTTGTTGCTTGTAGTGGTGGAAGCTAGGATGTCCACTCTTGAAAAGTTGAATAATAGTCCAATACATGTTTGTGCTGCAGTATCCCTGACTAATCTAGGTACCAAAGTTCAAATTTGGCAATTGGTGTAAAAAAATGCAATGCTCGATATATTGATGGAGAAATCAAGTAAGGTAGTGCTTTGCTTTTGGTCAATAAAGTCACTCAAGTTTTGTGATGGTTCTAGACTTCTAGTGATGCCATGGGGACATGGGCTCCTTAAAATAGTTAACTAAGATAAAGGCCCTTCCATAATTTGGGTATCCTTTTTCCAAATTTGGTGATCAGAATGCAACACAAAGTATTGATGGAGACATACTACACGGGATAGTTTCTTTTTGTGGTGATCAAACTTGAAGTGGAGTTCTGTGGTTTGATTTTGAACCTGGTAATCATCAGTTACTGTAAATACAACAGCATAGTTTCGCTTGTATGTGAAGTCTGTTTTAGCTTTGAATAAAACAGTAGGCTGTATTTGTCAACACTGGTAAAAAAAATTATTCAGCTTGTATTCCTTGATTTACAGTAATTTCAGTCACTATTTATGTTTGCTCATACTAAACATGCGGGCCACACTGCTATCTGAACTGTCAGACTTCGGCACTGCTATCTGAACTGCTATTTTCTGAATTCTGATTGTGAACTGTTGTCTGAAACTGCTATCTGAATGCTATCTGAACAGAGCTAGTGCTCTTGACTTCATCTCGCAATTTTGATTTAAGAATTATCTCTCAATTTTGCAGGACATGGTGTGATCTACGTGATGCTATGATCTATAATTTTTCTGTGCAGAGGATGAGTTGTGACCTAACTGATGGTGTGATCTATTTGTTATCTATTAGTTATTATCTGAATGTTATCTACTAGTGACTGCTATCTGAATGCTATCGGAATGCTTCCCAGTTAAATTTCTGCTATCTTTTTTGTGTGACTATATTACTGCTATCTGAATTTCTTAGTTAAATGTCTCTCATGCGTAACTGAAGCATTAGTGAGTGTAATCATGTTGCTCTTATTTATCCTTGATATATTTTCTATCAAATAACCACACAATGATATACAAAACTTATTTATAGTTGATCCTAGCTACATGCAAAGCATTAAACAGCTTAGACGGACCATCTATCTGTTGGTTGTATGACTTGTCTTTATACCCGTCTGTACGATAGATTCGAGGTACTTAGTGGGTTGTAAATGCCCTTACATATACACGGAGACAGATGCTATAATAATTACAGTACATGGGTGCTTTTATTATATTGATTTTGGTCTCGCATGTACACTATTTTTTTCTGTGGAAGCAATGTGTCAGATGTAGAGTTTCAATATATTAATAACAATCTTAGCATTCACGCAGGATGGAATGAGATCAAGGCTAATAATACAGCCGGTTTGCTGGCTGTAAGGTTTCTTGCAGCCTTCTCTCAGCCCACTCATATAGTAGTTAGCTATTTACAGTTAATATATGGCCCACTTGTCTCTCTCACAGACTTTTTTGGTTCTTGTGCCCAAGCCGGCTGTAAGCTTACAGCCCG
Source organism: Miscanthus floridulus (assembly GCF_019320115.1). NCBI lineage: Eukaryota > Viridiplantae > Streptophyta > Magnoliopsida > Poales > Poaceae > Miscanthus > Miscanthus floridulus. Next base: position 141,527,522 of record NC_089587.1, on the reverse strand, counting down.
CTTCTCCTCTCTCTCCTCCCCTCTCTCCTCCACCTCAGCATTTAGTCGGCTTACAGCCTGCTATTATACTTGCTCTGATGTTGACTTGCATTGTTTTCAGAAAAAAGGTGAGGAGGCTCAAAGCATTTTGACTAAATCATTTTGGACTAAAATCTGTATTTTAGTTGGACTAAACGGCTAAATACTTGGATTAAAAGTGTACTAAAATCATTTAGTCCACAAAACTGGACTAAAATGGGCTAAAAGGTGTTGGGGACACTAATACTTCTCATTTATTACCCTCTCTCTCCACTTTAATCAATTTTAATTTAAAAAAATAAACACCACTTTAGTCCATTTTTAGTTCATGGACTAAAGTGAACTAAAACTTTTAGTCTATGGACTAAAAAACTAGACAAGAAATGATTGTGAGCACATTATTATAGTCAGACACGAGTGAGCGGAGAAGATTGCTCTAGACTCTAGTACAGTATGCTAGCCGTTGTTCATTTTCATGCATCCACGGAACAGACTTTAGAATGATGTTCTAATTTGACATTAGCCTTGGTATTTTTTGCTCCTGGGACTAGAAGGTCTTTAGTCCCGGTTGATGTCTTCAACCGAGACTAAAGGTCCCTACCCAACGGCTAAACCGAGACTAAAAATCCTCCAACCTTTAGTCCCGGTTGGTAATACCAACCCAGACTAAAGGTAGACCCTTTAGTCCCGGTTGGTAACACCAACTCGAACTAAAGGACCCTTTAGTCTCGGTTGGTAACACCAACCGGGACTAAAGGTCCCCGGATGGGTTAGTTCAAAAGGAAAGCATCCCATCCATTATTAGATGTGTTGTGTAGGTGGGGTGGTAAGCTACGCGCGAGACAGTAAAACTCATAGAGCGCAGCAGTTGAAGACATTATTTTTTTTAAAGCTGGAAGGATCTTTAGCCCCGGATTGCTAGTCCCAGTTGGGAAATCGAGAGTAGAGCTAGTTCCCAATCGGGACTAGATCTCATTTTCTGTAGTAGTGATATCATTCATTGACTCATCAAGTTTAAATTCCTCCGTATTCGGTCAGAGTTTTATTTCATTTGTACACTTAGTTTTCTCATTTTCTATATATGTGGGTCCATGCTTCTTTTTCAAATGGGTCCTTTTTTACTTCTGTCCTCCAAATTATATTTGCTGAGACTATAAATACAAGTTTTTGGAAACAACACTAAAATTTCTAGCTATTATTTTAAAAAAAAATCCTTGATGGTGAAACTATTTTTTCACATCTGTCACCAAAAACAAAAGAAACAGAAACCATATCCTTTCGTGTTTGTATTTTCCACGGCTCATAGGTGTATGCAGGAAGAATGATATGGAAACATTGTGGCTCCATGCTCTCTGCGCAAATAACATATCGTCATTCCATTTTGTAAAAGGATACGTGTCTGAGCGTGCGCGAGAGAGAGGCTGTTCTTTCCAAAAAGAGGGAAAACCTAAGAGAAAAAACCCTTTTAGTATTTTCATTGTGAACAAAATGTATATATGAATAATACGAGGACAATGCAACTTCGTTCTCTATGTGTAAGTAACATATAAAATGGATTTATGTTTTGGTTCCGAATATATACATGGGTGTTAGAGATTCACCTTTCCCACAAAAAGGGGGAAAAAAGAAGAAAAAAAACTATACACCTTTTGTATTTTACGATGCACAATGTACATGTAAGAATGATAAGAAGGCATTGCAACTCAGATGCTTTCGGTCTGTTCGCTGGTTGGTTTCTAGGCTGGTTTGGGCTGGTTGGTACTGGTTTATTGTGAGAGAAAAACACTATTGGCTGGCTGGTTTAGGCTGGCTGAAACCAACAAGCGAACAGGCTATTTGAGTGCAAGTAACTTAAACGGTTTTCTGGTTTTGCGAACAGATATGTCCCTGAACATGAGGGAGAGACCTACCTTTCCCGCTAAAAGGAAAAGGAAAAATAACATACTCCTAATTTCACACTGCACAAAAAGTGTATTCAGAATGATGTGAAGACACAACAACTTCATGCTCTGCATGCAAGTAACTTAAAAGTTTCTGTTTTCCTTAGGGATATGTCTGAGCATGAGAGATACCCGCCTTTCTTGCAAAAATGAAAAGAAAAAAATATAGTCCTTTTGTATTTTATAAGGTGCACAAAAGTGTATTAAAAATGCTATAAAGACATTGTATCGCCATGTTCTAGGTCACTAGGCGCACATAACTTAAAAGGGGTTTTTTCCCTGGTTTTGTGAAGAGATATGTGCCTGAGCACGAGAGACCCACCTTTCCCTCAAAAAAGAAGATGGAAACAGAACGTCATACTTCTTTTTATTTTCACAATGCACCGTGTGCCTCTTTGTAAATGAGATTTCCATATCAACGATGAGTATAGCGATCAAATATATATGAAGTGTTACACACTATGTGTGATTTATTATTAGTTGGTTCTCATCGTCGTAATCCATCTCCATGACGTTTATTTATGGTCATAAGTCGCACTTTAAGATCAAGTTTTTTTCTTTCAAGGAAATCAATATATACATGTATTAGAGGGGGTAACACACTGTAAACGGATGTGCCTATATCCAATTTTGGAAAATATGATAACTTTGAGCACAGTTGTACGCACATCGACGTGGATAAATGCGCTTTTTCATTTGGCGGAGGACAGTGCAATGGCAAGTATCCACACATTCTACGTGGTTTTGTTTGCACCCTGAAAATCCTCCCACAAGAGTTGTGTGACCCTGGCACCGGTACCGTGAAAAGTTACCATGCATGGATTAAAGCGTAGCGTGAGAGAGACCCGCCTTTCTTGCAAAAATGAAAAGAAAAAAAATTATACTCGTTTTGTATTTTAAGGTGCACAAAAGTAGATTAAAAATGCTATAAAGACACCATGTCGCCAAGTTCTAGGTTACTAGGTGCATGTAATTTAAAATGTTTTTTTTTTGTTTTACGAAGAGATATGTGCCTGAGCACGAGAGACCCACCTTTCCCTTGAAAAGAAAAACGGACAGAAAACGCCATACTCCTTTTGAATTTCACAAATAATGCACCATGTGCCTCTATGTAAATGAGATTTCCATATCAAGGATAGTGTCAAATATATATGAAATGTTACACATTATGTGCGCCTTGTTATTAGCTGGTTCTCATCGTTGTATGATCCATCTGCATGACTTTTATGGTCATAATAAGTTGCACTCTAATTAAGATCAAGTTTCATTTTTCTTAGATGGAAATCAATACATGTATTTAGAGGGTGTAACACTATAAACAGATGTGCCTATATATAAGAGGAAAAACATGAAAACTTTGAGCACAACAGTATGTTGGCATGGATAAATATGCTTTCCATTTGGCGGAGGACAGTACAACGGTAAGTATTCGCACATTCTACGTGGCTTTGTTTGCACCCGGAGAATCCTCCCACAAGAGCTATGTGGCCCAGCCTGGTACCGATACCGTGCAAAGTTACCATGCATGCATGGATAGAAGCGTAACTGGTTGTCACTAGTGATTTGCGCGCATGGGTGGGCGCGAGTCACTGGCCGTGCTTATATCTAGGCAACGGAGAATTCACAATAGAAAAGCATAGATAGTGAAGGAAATAGGCATTTGCCTGCACCGATCAGCTAAGGGGGTGTTTGGTTTTCTGGACTAAATTTTAGTCCATGTCACATCGGACGTTCGGATGCTATTTAGGAGAACTAAATATGAGTTAATTATAAAACTAATTACACAGATGGAGGCTAATTTACGAGACGAATTTATTAAGCCTAATTAATCCGCCATTAGCACATATTTACTGTAGCACAACATTGTCAAATCATGGACTAATTAGGCTTAAAAAATTCGTCTCGTAAATTAGCCACAATCTGTGCAATTAGTTATTTTTTCGTCTATATTTAATACTTCATGCATGTGTCCAAACATCCGATGGGACAGGGACTAAAATTTTCCTGTAGGAACCAAACACCCCCTAATAGGTAGTCCAGCAATGTATTCTAAAACAGCTGCGATCACGTGCGATATGTCGAAACCGCACATATATATTTTACGCGAGACATAAAGAGTGTTCAAATAGTACTTAGTCTTATACGAGGCAGGTCTACACTGACACGTTAGATGTCTAAGTAGTACATATATTTTATATAAAAAAGTCTTAGGACAGAAGACAAAGGAGTCATACACTGCGAGATGGCACAACATAGCATACTGCATACAATAAAAGTCATAGTAGCAGATGATAAGATGTAACCCCTAAGGAAATTGGCATATGCAAAAGAGGCTGCGCTGATCTCCAGTGCCATAGGAGCACAATGCTTAGCACATGTCATAGGAGCACAGGGTTAGCTATAATGGCTCTGTTCGCTTCTCTTATAATCCGTCTTTTTTAGTTTGTTTTTTTAGTCGGAACAGTGCTTTTCTCTCGCAACAAATTAGACGGAATAATGTTTCGACTTGTTTTTTCAGCGAAGCGAACGGGGCCAATATTTAAGGGAAGTAGCTACTGCTCTTGAGCTTCTCCTGATCTTGGTTATGAAATGTCACTGTATTGAAGCCTTAGGTTCTAGCTGAATATCACATCTACGCTGCTACTCATAACCTTCTTCAAGGATCTCCCTACCCACATCGAATTCTTCCGTTAGTATACAAAAGTGTGAAAAAGTGTTCATCGAAGTAAACTGGCAGCGAGAATGGTAAATGACATATAAGATGATTGGTTCTTTTGTCTATAAAAAAGATGACCATCTATTCATTACCTGAGCTACCACCAAAGCATTGTTTTTTATGTTTGTATGTAGGTCTGTTGAATTAGAGTGACCGCAAAGGTGAACCTTAATGAAACTATTTTTGTAATATCCCGTGAAAATGTGCGAGTAGCTGTGGCTGCATCCTGTTTTCTATTGACTATAATTTTTCTGACCTTCAAACTCTAATCTGTAAATAGTATATCAACAATAACATATTAGTAATATAGAGGTTACATCTTATTTTGTGTTATTTTCTAATTTGCATAGAGAGTTTAGGTAAGTTATTTTTAGGATGTCATACATAGTGCATCGGCTTAAGATGGTCCAAACCCTGAAACAAGAGTGATTAAAATATCCCAGCTAAAAGCAGTGTTTTCACTCTATTCTTGGCTTGATATGGTCCTATTAATATCAGTAATTGGATGCCAGATTCTAGGATTTTCCAAAAGCAGTGAAATGACAATTAAATTACTTGGATAAGTTTTTGCCAGGCTTCAAACAATAACAATATTTAGTTTAGCTTCAACCTCAATATACACCTGGCAAACAGACGTTTACAAAAATAGAAAGCAAATCAATTTATGGGGCACATTCATAGGACAACACTAAAATGCTACCGAAACGTATAGAAAGATAGGTTACTGGTGCTTAATTGCTCACAAACTTCAACCTCGCCGAATATAATAGGACATACTCAAAGCATTAGGTGATTCAGTGTCAAAAACTACAAAGTTGAACATACAATCAGAAATATATTTTATAGACTGGCTATCCATTTGCTTCCTATGCGATAATAACCATGTGACCAGACTGTAATTAACAAAAAAAAAAGAGCTGGCATGAAACATTGTTCGTGCTTTCAGTTCTAGACCTTCTTGAACACCAGGCAACATTTAACCCAATTACCCAATATTGTTAATAAAATGTTTATTTTGTTGGCATACATTTAACCCAACATGCTTTATATGCAACACATCGGTTGGTTGTGACAAGAAAAAAAACATGAACACTGTAAGGTAGCTATCAGTTCAGAGGATATAGAGAAGAAAGGCTGGGACTTAAATAGTTTCTAATAAAATTCAATTTTAGAGAATGCGTAAAGTAATCAAGCGCTGGACCTGAACACTTATGCTTTTTATCTGTCCAACAATCATTCCATGAAGAAATAAAAAAAGTGTGTGAATTAAACCTAGATTCAAGGAGCAATCTGATAGAATATATGATGGGAGGAACCAAACTATGATTATTGTAGGATGAGAACACATTAGGTACTGAAATTATTGTAGTGGTTTGCGCGCGCCCATGCGCGCCGAACAGAAAGCTGGATTTCTAAACCATGCAAGACGTTCAAATACTACATATATATTACATGAGACATACATAAGCCGGATTTCTAAACCGATATGCAAGGTGTCTAAATAGTACATATATCTTGAGACAGTCCTAGGAAAGAAAGCCAAGGAGGCATAAGGTCAATTAACCACAATTAACCAGAATTTGCCACAACACAGTGTAAGGAACATAAGGTCAATCCTAAAAGCAGAATCTCTAGATTGAATGCTGAGATGCTTTTTAAAGGAATACGTACCTAAGGAGGTAATCATCCCTCCGAAAAAGGTACCATGAGCCCATGGCTCCTTCCATTCCTGCAATTGAAATGGTCGTATCAATTAGTGCTGAAAGTTAAAATATGCATCTCAAAAACAAGTTTACATGTGGTCTGTTCTTATCAGCACAACCCAACATGGCAACAGTTAGCCATATAAGGCTAAAAATGCTAATCTAAACTGAAAGTGAGTGTCTTGCATGAACCAACACATTTTTTTAGCCTGGTAAAAGAACTAAAAGTCAGCTCTGAATATTTATGTTAAGAGTGCGACGTATACATGCTAGGAATCCAAAGTGCATGGCCTCTACATGAACATCTTTTCCTGCAGAGTAATGGAGAAAGTAGATAAATGAACATCTTTTCCAAAGTGCAAACACCAATGCTGTTGATCCCTTTTTTAACCAATCAATTTCTTTAGCCATCAGAACTGACGAGATGGTCATAAATATACATGGGCGCGAAGCATCTGCAGGACATTCAGATCAAGATGATTCGGACCTGCAAAGAACAACAACTGTAAGCAATCTGATGGAAAACACATATGACCAGACACCACACGACAAAACTAAACGAACAAGACACAAAACAATTGAAAGCAAAGGATGTATGGGTCATCTCTGAACTCTGATTCTACTGGACTGTACGAATCGATTTTTGGAAGGAACCCCCTTCTCTTCCTTGTCCTCCATGCATCACAGTACACTTAGAAATAAGCATCAGCAATCAACAAAGGGAAACAGGAAAGCCCAAAAACCTCATGAACATAGAAGCTAAGAGAAGCATAGAGGAAACATGCTCAATCCGTCTCATCGTTTTGGATCAGGCATGGCCCCTCCACTCTCCAACCGCGGCAACATAGAAATCGAAATGAAGAAAAGAAACAAAAGCACACATGAGTACAGACGAGAGCACGAACAGATGCATCGAGAAAGAAAATGTGGTCCGACCTCGCTGGAACCCCACACGCTGGATCCAGGTGGTGTTGCTAGGAGGGGGCGGCCGGCTGGGTCGCCGCTGTACCCGCCCGCGTCCTCGGCCGGGTCGCCTCCTTCCACTCCTGTCGCTCCATCCGTCGCCCCATCCGGGTCTGCCGCGCCCTCGGTTGGGCTACCGCCGGAGACCCACCGCCCCGCTCGCCCCTACACCTTCCTCCTCGGTCGGGCACACATGGACCACAGTGCGGAGGTTGGGGATCTGGCCTCGACGGAGGGAGCAGACGAAGTACGAGCCTGAGAAAGGACTGGGAGATCTAAGCATCACCGGAGCGAAAAAAGAATAAGAGCGAGAGAGAGAGAGAGAGAGAGGAGAGATGGTAGTCTACCTCACCGTCGACGCTAGATCCACCGCTGCCTGTACTAGGGTTGCCGCGGCGGGCCGCTTGTGACCGGGGCCCGTCCGCGCCATTGCGCCGCCACATCGGGGCCCGCTCAGGCCTCCATGCGGGGTTCCGCCTGCGCTGAGGCCGCCATACCGGGGCCGCTACGCCGCCGCACCTGCACGCTCGCCTGCACCCTCACTCGTACTACTGCGAGAGAGAGGAGGAGCGGTGGAGGCACATGAGAGAGAGGGATGAGCGGTGAGTAGAGTGGAGAGGGGGGGGGGGGAAAGCGCGGCGGACAGGGCTGATATTTTCTTTTCCCGCACGCCCGCGCCACGGGCGTTGAGAAGCGCGCATCGTGCAGAAGCGTCCCCGGCCAATGGCCGCTCGACAACGGAAAGCGCTCCCTGACGGGCGATCCGGCGCTGGCCATTTCATGCTCGACAACACATTGGCATAGTGGGGCCCGCCGGTTTCAGGCCCGCGACGGCCAATGCAAGAGGGAGGAGATCAGCCGAACGGGGCCCGTCTGGCTATACCATCGCCGCCCCTTGGTCAACGAAAGCACCACCGATCATCCGGCATCCGACGGCTGGCAGTCGATTCATCGACGTGGCCATCCTGAGGCCGCGCTGGGTCCCGCTGTTCTCTCTTTTTTTTAAATGTCCTCGTATAGTAGTATATGTTTACGTGAATGAGCGATGATAAACCGCACAGGTGGCCATTAATAAAAAGTTTAAAACGCACATGTGGATTGCTAGCTAACTCGTGGCATGCCTGCCGGCATATCCCACTTTCCACCTGGGATCCTAACCACTCTAGCTATCATGCAAATCAAATTAGTTACACAAGTGGCAGGATTACACGCGGTTGATCGGAACGCATGCAGATGCAGGCGAGGCGACGCTGACGCTAGCTGCCTCGTGTCGGCATGCCGTGGCGCTGCTGCGATGCCGTGCGTCGTGCGTGTCCCAGGCGGCAGCCCATGCCCATGGCCCACGACATCAAAGTAGAGGGGCCCCTAGCCGGCCGAGGCAGACAGGCGGGCGCAGGGTGGCCCTGGCCTCGTCCCGGTCTTCGGGGGCGAGTGCGTGGCCGGACCGGACAGCTGGCGCTAGATAGTCTTTAGAGTTCCGTGACCCCACATGATCCGCCATCTCGCGCGCAGGGCTGCAGGAGCAGGAGCAGGAGCTTTTAAACGTGCTCTCGTTTCTTCTGGAATCCTCCCTTCAGCTTCGGGACTAGGGCTTCTTTGAAACCCAGGATTAAAAAAAATAGGAATAGAAAAAACAGAGGAACAGTATAAGAATGCAGGTGTAAAATAAAGAATTCAAAACACAGGAATTAAATAGCAAAAGTCATTTGGATGAGTCCTAGGAAAAACACATGAAGCATAGGAGAGATTTGGTATTAAAAGATGATCATGAATGGTAATCATCAACGTTCTGCACAAATGACTGTACATTAGCCTCAGTCTATCCTCGTGAAGCCAGGCTTTGCCTCAATCCTACGCGAAGGAATGAAAAAAAGAGCTCAGAGCTAATGTTACGAATCCTCTGTTTTCCCTGTGAAACCAACAGCATAGGAAAAAAATCCTTTACTTCTCCTATGCCTCAATCCTGTATTCCAAATGATGCTACAGTGCTCAAATCCATAGGAACGAGAATCCTCTACTTTTCCGCTTCCCGGCCTCCTCCCTTGAGCTTCGGTCAGCTCTTGGACGAAACAGGAATGCAAACGTACGGGAGCGCGACGGTGATCATCGTCAATCATCTGCTGCGCATCGGTTCATCGTTCCCCATGAGGGAGACGCGTACGAGGAGGAGCGCTTCGTCCCTTCCCAATTCCCATCCCCGTTCACGTTCACGTGCCGGAGCTGGAGAGTGGAGACCAACCCCAGCTCGATGGTACCGGCATGCATGCCAAGGTACCGAGTGCCGCGGTCGTCAATGTCAAACCGTCGTCATCCGTGAAATGAGATGAGATGCGCGCAGACGCAGCTGTAGTAGTTGCCTGTTCGACGCCATGCTCAGCCTCTGGGTCTGGAGTCGGCCCACTGGTTTTACGGGACACGGAAGGCTGCGGCGAAAGCTGCGTGTACCTGCCGCCCCCGCGTGTGTGAGAGAGAGAGACTCTGGCTGAGCTGTACCGTTTTAGCGAAACAATATTGTTTTTCTCTCACAATAAATCAATATCAGCATCAGCCGTTTTTTCAGCCAACCGAACAGAGCCTCTGTTTTCCTCTCCAGTCCGCTGACGCTATGCTCCACCTCCACGGCGAGGCAATTCGGTGCACGCTAATACGCCTACAAGGACATGCATGATGGTTAGAATACTAACTTTTAGCGCATACGTTCTGCTTCAGCAGTATTTTTTTAGCGAGTGTTTTTCTCTTATAATAAATCAACATAAGCAAATATAAGTCAAATTTCAGCGAACACGTGACCATAGCTTTTAACATGAATAGCCTCACATGATACTGTCATATAAACTTAAAATGTGTGTAAGAGCTTAGCTCTTAATCAAGAGTTAGCTTTCCTTTCTCTTCTATTAAAATATTTAAAAAAATACTTAGAGCTAACTTAAAAGTCGATTGTTGGAGCTGCCCTAAAGCATGTGTATATCAAGCAGATTTCTCTCTCTAGATTTTTTTTGCAACAATTCCTCGTGACATGTCACTAAAAAACGATCGATCTGTATGTACACTTGAAAAGTTCATTCTGCTTCCTATACCAGCTTTAAATTTTTCTCTTCCCTGATAAAGCACTTCCGTCAACTGGTGTTAGCTCTCTGTCTAGCACCGTTAGTAATACTTGGTTGAATAACACGTATGTCTCGCAAACCAAGAATAGATTATTCATTTTATAGGATGACGACCAAACCTTATCTTATATTTTCAAGATTTTTGTGCCATGCTGGCACACACAACTTTAGCATGGAGCATGAAATGGTTTTGGCTATGTTTATTATGCTGGGATTAAAGGAGAGGTGAGTTGGACCTTTTATCATTGTGTAACATGGATGAGCAATTTAGTAGGTGCAGTGTTCACCAAAACGCTAAACAGTAAAAAAAATCGGCTACCTATACTTTAGTGGTTTTTTTTTTGATATTACACGGTTATTTAAATGGGCTACACAGCCAATTAGGGCATGTACAACGCCAGGCTCTTATGGGCCGGTACAGCGAATTTCTTTGCCAGCATGGAGTCCTGCATGCGAGCATGCAGCAAACCTGGCGCTTACGGACGCACGCGGCGCTTCGCAAAGCAGCGACGCCGGGACGGGCTCTTCGCGATCTCGCGGAGAAGGACGCACGTAACGGTCGGCAGTTAGTACATGCAAGCGTTTCACTCCGTTGTAGATTAAGTTTTCTGGAGGCGCTTAATGATAAAGTATTTCTCTCTCTCTATATATATAAGAGCCTATGCATTGTACAAGCCCTTACAAGAAATAAACGGTCGATTAAACGCACACGGCTGGTCTCTGACTAGAGTTTAAATGGCGCACAAATGGACTACATGCATGGCAGTTTATGGCAACACTGAGCATGTGCAAGCGCACTTGATAATTCCATAGACAATCAACGTATATGGCCACTTATGAATTTATTACACATAAAAGAAATAAAAGGAAACAATCCATCTGTCATATGCTCGTGAGTCAAAATGATTTTTCTTTCTCGCTTTTTGGTGTCAAAAAGATGCCATACAGAAAATGAGTACAAAGCAACTCAAGGATTCCTCGCTGAACCGAGGCTTTCATATACGTTTTTAAAGATTTATTTATATCTATATCTAATAATAAAGAGGTAAAAATTTATTTTCATCTATTTTTGATCCGTTTATTTTTTTGTCCATCTATCTCTAGAGTTCCTTACCTCCCCTCTTCTGTTCCGACTTATATGACACGCGCTCATATGGAGTTTAAATACATCTCGGTTAGCAAGGATCGATAGAGAGTCCGATTGCAATCTATATTGGATCCAGTCCAGATTCACGCCTAAAAAATTTTGTCCGCACGGTCGCTAAAGATTTTCTTCGTTTTGCAGCTTTTCCTATGTCCCCATCTAGTCAGCCCGCTCGGTCAGTTTGTTTTATCCGAGTCCTAAGGCTATCTCCAACAGAGCCGACCCAAATTTCACCGTTTGGGTCACGGCACAGTAAATGAGTGAGCTACTCAAATTCTTCCGTTTCCAACAACGAACTTCTTTATTTCTAGTAGTAGATTAACATCACTTCTAGTGAGCAAGATGTCATCCACATACAAGACTAAGAAAATATATTTTTCATTCTTGAACTTTGCATAAACGCAATTGTCCTCTACATTTTCTTGAAATCCAAACTTTCTTATTGTACTATCAAACTTTAAGTACCATTGTCTTAAAGCTTGTTTTAATCCATAAATGGATTTCTTCAGGCGGCATCCCATACGTTCTTTTCCTGTCACAACAAAACCTTTCGGTTGTGCCATGTAAACATTTTCCTCTAGATCCCCATATAGGAACACCATTTTTACATCCATCTGATGTAATTCTAAATCATAATGTGCTACAAGGGCCATTATGATTCTAAAAGAATCCTTACATGAGACTGGAGAAAATGTCTCATTGTAATCTATGCCTTCTCTTTGCATGAAATCTTTCGTCACAAGTCGTGCTTTAAACCTTTCTATATTCCCTTTGGAGTCATGTTTAGTTTTGTAGACCCATTTACAACCTACTGTCTCGTCTCCTTTAGGAATTGTTTCTAAGTTCCAAACACCGTTGGTTTTCATTGATTTCATTTCATCTTTCATGGTTTCAAGCCACTTGGATGAGTGAGCGCTTCTCATGGCTTCTTCAAATAAGGTGGGATCACTCTTCATTTGAAATTCCTCACATTCATAAACTTCGTAGTCATCAAGAGTGGCTGATCTCCTGACTCTTTGAGACCTTCTAGGGGCCTCGTTAGATGACGCTTGTTCTATATGAGGCTATTGTTGCTCTCCCTCATGTGTGACAACGGGTTCTTGGGGATCCTGAAGGACAGGTTCCTCATGTTTATTCATTGTTGCCACAGGAGAACTAACAACAGGTGCTGTTACTATAGTGTCTTGCATGGTTAGTACAACAACAACAGGTAGCGTGAAGAATGGCTCCTGAACCATAGGAGTGGGCACGTATACCTGCTTCTCTTCAAAACTAATTTCTCGCGCTATGATGCTCCCCCTAATCATATCATCCTCCAAGAAGACAGCATGTCTTGTTTCTATAAACCTAATTTGTCTATCAGAACAATAGAAGCGATAACCTTTTGACTTTTCTGGATAGCCAATGAAATGGCAACTGACTGTCTTGGAGTCCAGCTTCCCTATATTTGGGTTAAATACTTTTGCCTCAGCTAAACAATCCCACACACGTAAATAGTTTAGTGAAGGTTCCTTTCCTGTCCACAACTCATATGGTGTTTTGGGCACCGACTTACTTGGCACTCGATTAAGAATATGAATGGCGGTTTTCAATGCCTCCATCCATAAACTTATTGGTAAAGAAGAGTAACTTATCATGCTTCTCACCATATCCATTAAGGTACGGTTGTGTCTTTCAGCTACTCTATTCTGCTGAGGCTCGCCCGGTGTAGAATACTGGGCTACTATGTCATTTTCCTATAAGAACCTTGCAAAGGGTCCAAGAATGTGGCCGTATGGGGTGTGTCGACCGTAGTACTCTCCTCCATGGTCAGACCTTACTACCTTAATCTTTAAGTTGTGCTGATTTTCTACATCAGCCTTGAATATTTTAAATTTATCCAATGCTTCTGATCTTTCCTTAATTGGATAAATATAACTAAAACGAGAATAGTCATCTGTGAATGTTATAAATGAATCATAACCATCCACACTCTTTATAGGAAAAAGGACCACAGATGTCTGTGTGAACTATTTCTAAAATTCCTGCGCTTCGTTTGGCATCTTTCCTTATTTTCTTAACATACTTTCCTTTTATGCAATCTATGCATTGTTCTAAATCTAAAAATTCTAAAGGCAGAAGACTTAATTTCTTAATCAATCGTTCTATTCTCCCACTCGAAATATGGCCTAAACGACAGTGCCATAATTTCGAAGATACATCATGCACTCTCTTCCGCTTATTTGTTGCATTCATAGACGAAGAGGCATTCTCATTCTCAGTACTTACATCATTCACATTCTTAGAAAGTGATAATAAATAAAGCTTATCCTGTCGGAAGGCAAGACCAACACACTTATTATTAATCATAATCCCACATTTGCCATTACCAAAATGGCAATCATATCCATCATCATCTAAATGTGAAACACTTATTAAGTTTCTTCGCAAAGAGGGTACATAAAGAATATCTGAGAGCTGCAGTCTAAAACCATCATCTAATTCTAGAGATAGAACTCCAATGGCTTCAACTCCATTTGCAACTTTAATTCTTCTTTCTCCTCTTTGCAGGGTCCTCCTCGTACGGAATCCCTGTAATGAATTTGCAACATAAACAGTTGCACCTGAATCAATCCATCAAGTAGATTTTGCATAACTTAAATACAAGGATTCATCTATAAATGTAATGAAATACTTACCTCTCTTCAGAAGATTCTTTAGGAAGTCTGGACAGTCCCTCTGATAGTGTCTATGCTTCTTGCACCATTTACACTTATCATTCTCAACTTGAACATTGTTGTTCTTCGGATGGTGGTCATTCTGAGGGGCTTTCCCTTGAGGTTTGACATTCTTATTGAAGTTCTTTTTCTTGTTGTCCTTCACAAGGTTAGCAGAGTCACCCTGTAAAGATTTTAGTCTCTCCTCTTCTTGAACACACATTGCAATGAGCTTCTCTATATCCCACTTATCGGGCTACATGTTGTAATTAACAACAAAAGTTTCATATTCCTTTGACAAGGAAGCAAAAACTAAATGAATCAGGAACTCTTCCTTGAGCCCCAAATCCATTGGCTTCAGCTTCGAAGCCATTTTGCTCATCTTCAATATGTGAAACATCCTCAATTTTCCGCGAAGGGAAAATCCACAGAATGAATTATAATATGACGAAACCAATAGTTTATTCCATCATATTATCATATATCAATCTATATCACAGTCATACATCGTAAGATTACAAGAATACAAGATATTACATCATTGGAGAACACACCTATTACCGAGTTAATCTAGCAGAAGACTATCGAGTGAAGGCTCCTCCTTCACGGGTCATCATCAGAGTTGGCGTAGTGCAGCATAGATTCCATCTCTGAACCAAACTTGAGCGTAGGCACGAGACCTCCTAATCCTTCTAAAGTCAGCATCTCTGAGAAGCAGGAAGATCTGCACACCGCCAGAGGTGTGCAGGCCATGGTCAGCACCGATGAGCTTTAGTGGAAAAGATAAAACAAGGGGATCTGGCGATCCTAACATTTGGCTGTGGTTTGCATCCTTAGTGCATGAGAAGCAAGTAACAGTAGTAATGTAATAATAATATCCAGTTTTTAACACATTCCCAGCCACACACATCCACTTCCATCCATACCCATCCACCATCCCATCCCAACCATAACCACACCACCATCACCTCATCTCATCTCACACACTCAGGTCGACAGGCCGACTCCCTCTCGGCACTTGTCTCAACGGCCCGCAGCCCCCAAGGCTCACGACCGGAAAATACCCCAACCCTGGAGGGAGGAAAGAAGGACTCATCTCCTATCTAGTTTAAGCGAAACCTAGGAAAGGTCCATAGCCGACAAGTCGGCATATGTATCGATCGATCAGCCAAACACTCTGTAGAGGTTTTACATACCCACAAGATAGCCATCCTCGACGGTGCTCCGTCTAGGCAGATTCCGGCCGCTTGCTAGCCTAGAACAATGCCACCCTACCTCTCAGCCCTGGTACATCCCAAGTCTAGTCTGGGATGGCTGATACTGTGAGTCGTAGACAGAGCCGAGGCCCTCCGGGTGTCAAGAGCCAGGTCCACAAGGCCTCCTAAAGTCTCGGAAGGGTGTGGGGGCAACCGCGCACCCCGTACCTCCTTACACACGTTCGCCTAGCAGTAGTGGCATTGTTCTACCAAGTAGTCCGACCGTCCCGCACCATATAGGGCGAGTGGGATGTAAAGGATTCCCGGTGAGTCTGAGTACTAGTAAGTCCTTAGGGATTGACCAAGCCAAAATGTCTCCATCAGGGTTTTCCATCTTACGTGCCACCACAGCACCTCTACCCCGGGCCCCACCTCTCCGAGGTTCACACCCAAGGCCACCTCTAATTACCATTTACCCGCCACAGGTATCCCATATCCAAGTGCCTAGGTAGCACCACATGGCAAGACTCGCCCCAGGCTCGTCGTTATTCCAGCTCGGTCGACACAACCCTCACTCTCCACGCACCCAAGGCACACACGCAGCACGCTCACACACCACCAAGTCCGGCACCCATAGCCAACCCATTCCTAGGGGGGGTTCACCACCAGCATCACATCCCCGATATAATGCGAAGTGGAGTTAATAATAAGTATAGTGGTGTAATATGCAAGCAAGCAGGCAAGTAAGCATATATAAGCGAGCGAATGCGCAAAGCAGGGTGACGTGGTAGAGTGGGTTGCTTCAGGGTAATAATGGCTTAGGTAGTAGCATGCATCAAAGTACTAGCAAATGATTAAATGTAAAGCGCTAGTAGTTCTAGATATTATGCAATGTCTAATAGGATTCTCTAAAAGAGGGTACTGCCATGACACCTGCGGTGTAGAGGTAGTAGTGGTACAATTCTCCATTCTTTGGTGTTTCATTAGCGGGGTCCTCTCCTCCTGCGTTGACTCCATTCCGCAGTCCTTGTCGTCGTCCACGTTCTCTTGGTCCGATCGTCAGTTACTCCGCGAAGCGTCACGCAAGGCAAAAGAGCACTCATCACTCGAAGAGATGACAAGACGCAGGAAAACCCAATAACACCAACGAGACAATAAAAGATACACGGCTTGGCCCTCTCGGCGGTTGTCCGATTTCCTCGGGCCAAGAATCACAAGTGGTGGTTTGCTAAGCACAAGCTTAAGTCATGGCCAAGCCAGTATGGCTTTACGATAAATGGTTTAAGCCAGAGCTTATCCAGAGCAAACACCACGGCTCACGATCTTCTGATCCGGTGTCATTGAATTGACAGGGATTGGAAGTCAAGCCCCAAGAAAGAAGAACGATGGGGTTCGGCTCTTATAGCCTTATCCCGCAAGTCACAATTGGACACGAGTAGCAAACAAGAACGATGACACTATTGTGACTTGGCTCCAATGTACTTCGGCTCGCCCGCTACGGTAGAAAGTGGTAGCATAAAGAGATTGGACCGCAACGGTTTCTCTCTCGATCCTCACGACATAATAATGTCGGGAGCCGAGAAGAGAGTTGCTCAGCAAAACAAAAGAAGCGGGGGTTAGCTAGGTACATCCATGTCATGTTCTCAGACACATCTTCAAGAAGATGGTTTTAGATGGCCGATCGGGTCGACATGCACGGGTCCGAGGTACGACATAGACTATAGCTCCGCTAGCTAAAAAGAGATAGTCCGGTCTTTGATCCAATCGCCATGGACACGGCGGGATCGAACAGAGCGGCTAATAGGGCAATAACAGCAAAGAACTGAGGTCTGCTCCTTCCAACACACACGCCACGATAGAAGACAGGGCATCGGAAGGAGCGACTCACTAAAGAGTACAAGTGTGCAAACCACTCGTAGGGTACCCGACTTAGGTGCACTGGCACTAAGACATCTTTCTAATTCATAGCGGTGCGGTTGTCACCGCGGGAATCAAGGAAATGCGATGGTCATACAAGGTACAAGCATACGGGGGTTTGCGCACGAAGAGGCAAGTAAAGGTAAAAGAGTGGCGTAGCTCCATGGTCATGGCGAGGCGAACTTGCGGCCACAAGCTATACCAACGGGTTGGCACCCATTGTTCCATGATTGTTATCTCCAGGTCATCTCCCACAGGACTTGGTCGTGGAGGGCTCAAGGCGTGCGGGTGATATCCGCATCGATGTTAGTATCGACATCGAATCCATCACGACCATGTTCAAGGGCCGAAGGCAGGAGCTAACACTCGTGGTACTATGAAGCCAACTAAAAAGCGACGGGTCGAGTTACACTCGGCATCACGGTCATGGCGAGACGGATCCCACGATCGTAACGTCCGAACGAGGTACGATCCCTCAGCCGGCTCGAAGGCTCGGCACATAGGCAACAACACCAACAATCAGCGATAAGAACCACACACAACCGAAAGACGTAACAACTTGACACGACTGCGGAGTAGCACATTCCATAGTTGGGGTTAGGCAGACCTACACAAGGGCATGGTGTAGATAGATCAAGATCATGTATTGTTAATAGGACGAACGAGTATAAGAATGAGCAGGAAGGGGCTTTCATCGGTGGTTGAAGATGTCACCGAGGTGGTTGGTGAGATCGCAGAGGTGGTCGGAAGGCTGGCCGAGGTGGTCGGAAGGTTGGCCGAGGTGGTCGGAGAGCTTCGCCAATGTGGTCGGTGAGATCGCGGAGGTGGTCGGAAGGCTGGCCGAGGTGGTCGGAAAGGTTACCGAGGTGGTCGGAGAGATTACCAACGTGGTCGGAAAGGTTGTCGAGGTGGTCGGAAAGGTTGCCGAGGTGGTCGGAGAAGTTGCCAACGTGGTCAGTGAGATTGCCGAAGTCCCCGATGCTGGCGCAGTCTCATCATCGCCATGGCGTTAGCATGGCGTTATTAGAGCTAAATTGCGGCTGACAGGTGGGCCCTCGGTACTGGTCACTGACATGTGGGCCCGATCAACGGTCATTGTTGACTGGTCAATAGTCAACCGGTTTTGGGTCTCTCTTGGGCCTTGGCGGGCCTGAACAGGGCTGGATTGGGCATGGTCGCAGGCTCCATCTACACAGCCGATCTGGGCCAAGTCCGGCTTCTTGGTCCAGAGACAGGAAGGGCAAGGACAGGGCCTCCATGTGCCAGTTCATGACGCGGGGTGGTGTGGTCATGGCCATGACAAGGTTCGCTGACGGCGTGGCACCGAGGCAAGGCAGGTCCAGGGGCTCGCGTTGCTTCTACTGTCTCAGGGCGGCCGGAACGCAGCGGCGACGGTTGACGGGGCATGGTCTTGACCTGGACGGTCATGGCGGTCAGGATGATTACGCCGGCGTTCTCCAACACCGCAAGTCAATTTGGCTTGGTTGGTCAACTGCTCGTGCTTGCTTGTGATGTGAGTGTCCAGGAGCGGAAGAGCTCCGCCTTCGCGTTCCCTCGGCTGGTGATGGAGAGGAAGCAGGGCCGGCGTCCATGGGCTGCTGGTGGAGGCACAAAGGTCACACGCGTCGCAGGGGCTGGCGCGTTGAGGTTGTCCACGCATGGTCGGGGTGTCGACGGGACAGAGATGGAGTAGGCCACGGCCGAGGGGACTCCAACGGCGTAGAGTGGCTCGGTGGCATGGTCACGGCCGGCAAGTCGTGGCCCTTGCCTGCTCGCAGCCAATGGCGAGCTCGGCACGTGACAAAGAACGGCAGCTGCGGCACGGAGAAGATGACGGCGTGTCGGGCCGTAGCTCCATCTGGCAAAGTGGCACCGGCTCAATGCCTTGACGTAGGAGCAGACGATGCGCGACGCTGGCAAGGACGGGCTCGGGCGAGGACGTCCCAAACGGCGCGTAGGGGCTGGTCCAGGCCGGTGCGGAGGGGCTTGGCGAGGCTGGTGCAGGGGCACCCAGGCTCTGGCTTGGCGTGACGCGAAAAGGACGGCGAGGAGCAGCTCTTGGCCACGGCTCTGGGGGTGGCGGAGCACGATGACACCGGCGTGGAGCAGGTGCCGTCGCGGTGCAGTCCAGTGCCTGGTGGTGACTGGCTCGGGGTCGATGATGTCCTGAGCGGCGGCGTGCTTGCGCGGAGCGGCCCTGTGTGTCCGCGTTCGCGTGAATGCTGGGGCGGTAGAGGCACGGCTGGAGGCGTGGTGGCTTGGGGACAAGGCGGAGCGTGACAGCGAGGTGGCAACGGCTCGGCGAGGAGCTTGCCACGGCGTCGAGGCAGAGCACGACGTTGAGGCACGGGCGACGCAGCTCGTCGGGGATGGGCTCGGCTTTGGCGCCGTGGTCGTCGGGTGGAGCAGAGGCGGTCAAGGGCCTCCGCGGCTATGCAGCAGGGCAGGGCGACAGCCGAGGGGAAGAGGAGTGGCGCCGGCACTTGGGGACTCCTGGTGCTTACCGAGGTTGAGGCGGACGGTGGTGACAAGGCAGTGTTCAGTCCACTGCCATGCGTGTGCGCCACAGCAAGGATGAGGCAGGGCACAGGGCTTGTGCAAGGCCGTGCGGTGATGTGCGTGCGCTTGCTGGCATCTGGCCACGAGGCAGCCGTGCGTGGCTGTGGGGGTCAACTGGCTACGTGCACGGCGCCGGCGAGGTTGGTTCACCGTCGTGGCCATGGTGATTGCGCACGATGTTCACCGAGACTGCGGATGACGTCGTGAGGTGGAGTTTGGTGGCGCGGACGGGCTCCAAGGCGGGCGGCTGGCGAGGTCCCTACAGAAAATCCATGGCACAAAGGCCGGACAGGGGCAGGGCTTGGTGTGGTCGCGGCCGTGGTCGAGGCGTGGAGCAGTAGCAGTCGCACGGCGGCGGACGGAGGATGGTGCCTCTTGCTTACCCTCGGGTCCGGGACGACGCTCGTCGGGCGACCGGGGAGCACAGCGTCGCAGTGGCGCTGCAGTTTCGGCAGCGGCTCCGGCTGGGCACGCTCCGGAGCAGCGTGGCGAAGGTGCTCGGCGTGGCGGCAGCAAGGCATTCCCGTGGCGGCATCGTGGTGTGCTCCGGTGTCCCGGCCTCTGGCGCGGTGGTGGCGTGGTCGTGCGACAGGGCAGGGTGGAGCAAGGAGGGAGAGGGTTGGCGCTGTGGGGGAGGAAGAATGGGGATAGCGGCGGCTGCTGGGAGGAGCGTCTGCGGCGGCATCGGGGGGGGGGGGGGGGGGGGGGGGGGGGGTACTTGTAGCGCGCCAGTTAGGGCAGCCAGGGGTCACGGACGGCGGCGATTCTCGGGGTCCGCGCTCCCCGGCCATGCGGCGCGCATCGAGCGAGGTGCGCGGGACTGGCGTTGCGCGCACGCAAGCAGTCTGGCGGTGGTGGCTGGGAGCGGCTGGGAGCGCCTGGATGCCAGGGCGCTGCCCTAGGGTTGGCAAAGGGGGCGCCGGTTTTGGTTGCTGGCCGGGCTGGGCCACGGCTTGCTGGGCCGCCCGGCTGGCGGGGCGGGCCGCAGGGAGGAGAGAGGGGCAGGCCGACTGCTGTGCCGGCTAGGCCAAGCAGGCCACACGCACGCGAGCGGGCCAGAAGGGAGGAGTGAAGGGCGAGCGGGCTGGGCCAAAGGAAAGGAGACGGTGGGCTTGGAAGAAATTGATTCAAGGAATTTGAAATGAATTTAAGAGAGATCACGTGGAATATAAAGAGAAGTTGTAGTACAACACAATGAATTTCAAGAGGAGTTCAAAATAATTAGAGATGTGATTTTTATGATTTCGGATCAGATGACTTCGAAAGAAATGTGACGGGGATTTATGAGATGTCCCAAAGGAAATTAAGAGGGGTTGCTACGGATGGTGCACTCCGATACGAAACCCAAAACCAGATAAAGAACTCCGGCAAGCTCCTACAAGTAATTCTATATGCATGCAACAATTTATTTATAAATTGTTCTTAGTTTGACCTAGCATCTACATGCTTCACACATTGCAGGAAAAATTTTAAAAAGTTTGTATCTTTGGCTTCTCAAAAACCCGGGTTGTTACAATATGTGTTCTCTTATACCTCCACTAGAGTATTTCTCATTGAATAATTTCTTTATCAAGGTGCTTGCATAAGCCTTTGAAGAGTCAGTAAACTGACTCTCCACTTTCTTAAGATACTCGGTGGCGGTATCATAATCTGGGATTGATCCCCTTATAGCATCTAAGATAGTGGACTTGGCCACTATAAAGCACTTGCGATTCGAGATGTCCCATTTCTTCCATTCAAGATCGTATTTCATTCTAACTTCTGTATGATCTCACTTTCGAGCATTGAAATCAGCATCAATCTCATTTTCTGCCCTCACCGGGTCCTCTGGCTCAGTAGGACACGGAGAGGTAAGTGCTAAGTCATTCTCGAACAGCGCAAGTGCGAGCTCATACTTCTCTCGCCATACTCTGTAATTGCTCCCTTCAAAGAGACGGAATATGCGAGATAAAAGTCATTGGGTTGAGTCCTGAAAATAGTGTCAGAGAAAGTGAGAAAACATAACAAAATAATTACATGCTTTAATTTAACATTGGTCAAAATTAAAACATACAACTTCTTCTACATTAATTCTACATTACCGTTGGGCAGAAAATAGAATTAATGCATAAACTCATAAATCAAACATTTATAATATTGCTATCAACAACTTTGGTCAGAAAATAGCAAAATCATAAATTTACTGAAAATTATAACTACTCCTCAAAATTAAATCATCTCGTTGGTTTAAATTTAATTAGAAGATCATAAACATCATCATTCTCAGTGGAAACATGAAAAATACTTTATGTACTTTTTAGAAGCCTTTTACTGTACTAATCTACTCTCTGAAAAAATTATCCTATTGATTCAAATTTTGACAGAGATTGAAATTGGACAAAAAATCAGCAAAATTTCCTTCTGAAAATGAATAAAACATAAACTCATAGTTCACTATTCATTTAGCCTAGACTGCAAAAATGGCCCGGCCTGCTCTGCTCTCGCTCACGCTGCGCCTTTCCAGGCCGCAACCTGGGCCTGGGTCTGCAAAACCGCCCGCTGCGCGCGCCCGCCAGGGTCGAATGCTGGCCCAATCAATCTGAGGCGTCCACTTTGATCCGACGGCCGAGCGACGATGTCACTGGATCAAAAACCCCCCGGGCGCGGCTGCCCCTGAAAACCCTAGACATTTCTTTCTTCCTCTTCTTGCTTCCTCCTCAGCGCCGCGTCGAGTGAGACAGTAGCGGTGGCAGCCACCAGTGGCGACCGGAGGAAGGAGTGGCGGTGCCACCTCGGCACCTCTCGCCGATGCACGCGTGCGGCCGGAGCCACGCGTGGCGTCGTCGAGTGGCACCACGGTGGTGCCCATTTGTCTAGGCCACGTGCTAGTGCACACTGCGTGGTGGAGTGCCGGCAAGCCAGCGGCTCTACCCTTTCTGCCCGTGCGACGACGGTCGTGACGGCGGGGAAAAACCCAGGTAGGATCATTCCTCTCTGTTCTTCTTTCTACTAGGGTTAGGGTTAGGATTTTAAACCGAAATTGATTCGAATCCTCTCCTTCTTAATGCTTCTACTGTAGTACCCCAAACTAGATCTACAGCTAGATCTGGTGAAAAGATACCATTGTTATGACCCTAGGATACATCTAGGTGTAGTCATGTAGATCAGTGGGTAAAAGACCTTACATTTGTGATAATTAAGTCCTAGTTCATATAAACCTAGAAGATAGAGAGAAGAGGGGAAGAGGGGTGATAGGTTACCGACCATCAGATGTGGCAGAACCTCCTAAGTTATTGGGCCCACATGCACCTGTCACTGTCCGACGACCCTTGACATTCATGCATATGTTTCCATTAACTTAAAAAGACTGTCGGGTGTCCTCGGGGAACCCCAAATCATCCACGATTTCCGAGCAGGATCACGTTACAGAGTCATTGCAGTATTACAACATTTATTCAAATATCAAAACCAGAGTAAAAACAGCGGAAGTCTTACAATAACATAGTTTACAAACCAGTTGTTTCAAACCTTACAAACTAAGTTCCATAATTATTACAAACCATAGTAGTAGTGGAGTGGCATAATTAACATATACTTAACACACAAAATAAACATCCTGCCCAAGGATCACACATTTAATTCTCATCGTCAGAACGAACGATAGTCATGCAGCACAATCCAAAACAGATCGCTCATGAGGCTCACCTGCAACAAGGGGTCAACGAACCCTGAGTACAAAGGTACTCAACAAGACTTATCCGAAATCTTAACTGATAAACTCAGTAATGCAGGCTCAGGGATTCAAGGTATAGCTTTAACAATGATCAAAGTTCTTTTGCGTAAAAGCTCTTTTAACAACATTCTTTATATAGTAAACTTCTCAAGAATTATATACAAAGCTGACACGATCCGCACTGAGATCATGAAACTTCATATCCAACATCTTCACAAGCCTTAGTCAAGTTCTGGTTATTAATTCTACGATGATGAACAGTGAGTTGAGTCTCCATAACCGAGGAGCAACGACGATTCGAACCGATTATAAACCCAGCTGGGAATTCCAGACCACACGACATATGCAGGTCCCCGACTCACATATATCAACCTACCCTCGGATCCTCTAAAACAAGAATGGGTCCGCGCCACCCGAGAATACAGTACTCCACCATTCCAGCCCATGGCCACGTGGGTACACGCTATTCCCGCCATCTCTCCACTCCCAGTGCGCGAGTAGCCATTCTCGTAATAGAATTGCCAAGTTCAGGCTTACCGGAGTATGTGGTTAGTACTACAAATTCTCACCTCATACAATTCAACAACGGACGTGCCTTAATCGACACAGGCGGAAAGAACCCGCTCACAAGACCTCCATGTCTTGTGGCTCACACACACCGAGTCCGCCCGGTCTAGATTTATTACTCCACATTCCCATATCACATGCTAACATAATTAATCAATGTTCCATTTAAAACTTGCAGGTGGCAGGTAGTCACCCGACTTTCATCGTTCTACGCATAGCTAAGCAAAACTAAACATATATGAGTTTAAGATTGGTAATATGGTAAATATGGAATAACAAGGGTGGTAATGCAACAATTAGGCTTTTACTTAACTCCTAATCATTTAATGCAGTAACGGAAAGCAAAAGCGAAATTAATTTATAAAACACAAGGTAGGGTTGTATACATCCGGGGCTTGCCTTCGTTGACGGAAAAGTTCGGTTCCTGCGACGTTACACAAGTATTCGACCCGACCTCAACAGACGGATTAACCTCTTCAACAGCTTGATTAACTACCATGTTTTCACCTTCGTTCACTACACGTAATAACAATGCCATGTTTAACATGATGCGGAATTCGAAACATGATGCTCGATGAGGGATGAAAAATTAATAATTTGAATACAACTTTCCTTCGCGGTACAGTTGCAAGTCAAACAAACTAATTCTTTTTCGTAAACACATACAAATGACCCAAGGTCATCACTCAATCCAAAATTCCAAACAAAACCTAAATCACTAAAGGTTACTATTTGCTTTTATGAATTAATTATTTAATTCAAAATTATGAAATAAATCAACTTATTCTAATTGAGCCCAAAATTTTAGTACATGTTCATTACATGTTAACTAAGTGGCAAAACAAATTTCATAATTTTTGGATAAATAAATAAGCCTAGAAAAATCCTGGAAATCCATTTATGAATAAATTGAGCAATTTTTATCACATTTAAAACTTACTGAAAAACACTATTTCATATTTTTCTTAAATACTATACATCTCAGAGAAGTCACACAAAAATTTTCATAATTTTTGGAGCTCTAAATAAATCTACACAAAAATAACAAAAACAGACACTATT
This sequence comes from Miscanthus floridulus, assembly GCF_019320115.1. Classification (NCBI taxonomy): domain Eukaryota; kingdom Viridiplantae; phylum Streptophyta; class Magnoliopsida; order Poales; family Poaceae; genus Miscanthus; species Miscanthus floridulus. The sequence goes on along the minus strand of NC_089587.1, from coordinate 141,502,222 downwards.
CATTCAAATCTGAAAATAGAAAAATCCATTTGAACGCTGAGTCACTGACATCGGACCCCACCTGTCATCTTCTACCTCCCGCGTGTTGACTACGACGACGACGGCGCTGACCGGCGCAAACTCACCGACGGTGAGCCCAAAGGCGACGGTCAAGGTACCAAAATGACCACATCATCACGGCGCATCGACTGAAGGCACTAGCTAGACGAATTACTACGAGTTACGAGCTTGGCGTCGGCCATGGCAGATGCGGTGGCTCGGCGACGTTACGCCGGCGAAACAAAGCCGAAAACGGGGAAATAGAGGGCATGGGAAGGTCCAGTAGCTCACCACGAACACGTTCAAGCAAGAATTAAGGCTGGAGAAGCAACGTAGACACGGGTCGACGTGAACAGCAACGGCGGCGGAGCAAGGATCGTCGGTGACGGTGTGCCGGCGACTGCAGTGGATAAAATGGCCAAACAATAGTGAAATGAGCACTACAGCATCGAGATGAAGCTAAAGGGACATCAATCAAGGGCAACGGCTCACCGACGGACTCTGGCCACGAAGATGCGCATGCGACGGTGAGGTTACCGGCCGCGAGGAAGAAGGCGATGAAACTCGAGTTCCCGGTGAAGACAAGCCAAATTGGTGGGTCAGATGGACGCGCAAGGTTCAGGCGGAGCTGGGACTAGCTTAACAGCGACGGTGGAGCACGACAACGACGGCACGGGCTCGCCGGAGATGGAGCAGCGGCGACGGGAAAAACAGAGAGCGAAGAAAGAAGAACGACGGCGGCTCCAGAGCTTTATAGGGCAGCCAAGGAAGCGCAAGGAAGCCACGACGAAGCCTTCAGCGCGCCAACGCGACGCCCAGACGGCCACGCGCGCGACTGGAAGCAAGCCGAAGATCGCCGCCGGTGTAGCCTGAGCGGTGAGTACTGTTCACAGAAATTACAAGTTTGCCATTCGCCAAATTTCATAAATTACTCTCAAATTTTCTAAACAACTCAAAAATCTCCAAAAATAAAAGTTGTTCAAAATCAAAAGTTCTACAACTTTGCTTTTATAACCATCTCCTAATTCGGTCTAGATTTTGAAATGAACTTTTGAATTTGAATAGGGAAATTTACCGAATTACGCCTTTTTGATTTACTCAAAAATTTTCTAAACAACTTGAAAAACTCCAAAAACAAACTTTGTATAACTTGCCAAGCTCTACACTTTTGATTTTGGGCCCAACCCCAAAATATGCTTAGATTTTGAAATGGATTTTCAGGGTAGGGTTTACATGTTGAAACGCGGGGTTTTCTCGAAAAATTCAAAACCCAGTCAAACTTTGAACTTGAGTCAAACAATACAATTCAACACTCATTACACAAATGTAAACTTGTTTTAGTAAATGCACATCAAAGTTTTCACCAAATGCCAAATGCTTTGCAATGCATATGATGACATGTCAGATTTTAACATTTAAACACCCGAGGTGTTACAATCCTTCCCCCTAAAAGAAATCTCGCCCCGAGATTCAAAGCCATAGGGTAAGTAATGGAAAAGGAAATGTGTCGCAAGAGCACATACAAACTCTATCCATAAAACAACTAAGGTTACTTTTACAAAACACAACATGTACTACCGAGCTCAACTAACATTACTCGATTCTATATTGACGCTAAAAATTCGGGAAACTTTTCTAACAAGTAATCTTCTGATTCCCAAGTAGCTTCCTCTTCTGAATGTTGATTCCATTGTATTTTATAGAACTTGATTGTCCGTCTTCGAGTAACACAATCTTTCTGATCTAACACTCGGATAGGATATTCGGAATAAGTTAAATCCGGTTCTAGTTCCACTCCTTCAACTTCAACATTTTGTTCAGGCACTCGGAGACACTTTTTCAATTGAGAAACATGGAACACATCATGCACAGCTGCAAGATGTTCAGGTAATTTCAAACGATATGCTACTTTTCCATACCTCTCTAAAATTTGATATGGTCCAATATATCGGGGTGCCAACTTTCCTTTAACACCAAAACGGTTAACTCCCTTCATTGGTGATACTTTCATATATACAAAATCTCCTTTGTTAAATACCAATGGTCTCCGTCGTCTATCTGCATAACTCTTTTGGCGGGACTGAGCTATCTTCAAATTACTCTGTATTTGCCTAACCTTGTCTTCTGTTTCTTTCACAAGATCAACTCCAAAGAATCTTCTTTCTCCAGGCTCAGACCAACTCAATGATGTTCTGCATCTACGACCATAGAGTGCTTCAAATGGAGCCATTCTAATGCTTTCCTGATAACTATTGTTGTATGAGAACTCGGCTAAAGGTAAGCATTCATCCCACTTATTGGAATAGTTAAGGACACAACACCTTAACATATCTTCAAGCACTTGATTAACTCTTTCAGTCTGTCCATCAGTCTGCGGATGATAAGCTGTACTGTACAGAAGTTTGGTACCCAACGAAGAATGCAATTGTTTCCAAAAGTTGGAAACAAACTGTGTACCCCTATCTGACACAATAGTCTTGGGTATTCCATGGAGACTCATGATTCTTGCTAAGTACATTTTGGCATATTGGATCGTAGGATATATTGTCTTGACTGGAAGAAAATGCGCTGACTTAGTGAGTCGATCTACAATAACCCATACTGAGTCAAATCCCTTTGATGTCTTGGGTAGACCAACAATAAAGTCCATGCTTATGTCCTCCCACTTCCAAGATGGAATAGGTAATGGTTGTAATTCACCAGCAGACCTCAAATGTATAGCTTTCACCTTTTGACAAGTATCACACTTTGCTATGTATCTAGCAATCTCTATTTTCATTTTAGTCCACCAGAATCTTTGCTTCAAATCATGGTACATCTTGTTGCTTCCTGGATGGATAGATAACCTAGTAGCATGTGCCTCATCTAGAATTGACTGCCGCAACTCAGGAACTTTTGGTACCACCAGGCGATCCTTGAACCACAACACATCTTCATTGTCAATACTAAAGCATTCCGCTTTTCCCTTCTTGACTCTTTCCTTGATATGGGCTATACCCTTGTTTTCCTTCTGAGCAACAATAACTTGATCTTGAATAGTGACTTCAACAATTATGTTGGTCAAACTTCCTTGTTGAATTACTTCTACATTCAACTTTTCCATTTCTTGACATAAATTCAAACCCATTGTTCTCACTGTCAAACAATTGCAATAACTTTTGCGACTGAGAGCATCTGCAACCACATTTGCTTTACCAGGGTGATAATGTACTTCCAAATCATAATCCTTAATCAGTTCTAACCATCTTCTTTGTCGCATGTTCAACTCTGACTGAGTAAAGATATACTTTAAGCTTTTGTGGTCTGTATACATATGACACGTATTACCAAGCAGGTAATGCCGCCAAATCTTTAGAGCATGAACCACAACCGCTAACTCCAAGTCATGAGTCGGATAATGTTCTTCATGTTGCTTAAGTTGCCTGGATGCATAGGCAATGACTCGGCCTTCTTGCATCAACACACATCCAATACCAATACCTGAAGCATCACAATAAACATCAAATGGCTTCTCGATGTCAGGTTGGGCTAACACTGGCGCAGTAGTCAACAGTCTCTTCAAAGTCTGGAAAGCCTCTTCACAATCTGATGACCAGACAAACTTAACTTGGTTCTTCAACAATTCAGTTATGGGCTTTGATATCTTTGAGAAATCTGGAATAAACCGACGGTAATATCCCGCCAAACCCAGAAAACTCTGAACTTGATGAACTGTGGTTGGCGGTTTGCAATCAAGCACATCCTTCACTTTGCTTGGATCAACTGCAACTCCTTCGGCTGACAAGACATGTCCAAGAAATTGCACTTCCTTAAGCCAAAAATCACACTTGCTGAACTTGGCATACAATTGATGTTCTCTCAAACAAGTCAGAACAATTTTGAGGTGTTCTGCATGTTCTGTCTTATTCTTGGAATATACTAGTATATCATCTATAAATACCACTACAAACTTGTCTAGCTCAGGCATGAATACTGAATTCATCAGATACATGAAATGAGCGGGAGCATTTGTCAAACCAAAAGACATCACCAAGTATTCATATAATCCATATCTTGTGGTAAATGCCGTTTTGGGAATATCTTCAGGCTTTATCTTAATTTGGTGATACCCTGATCTCAAATCTATCTTGGAGAAAACTTTGGCTCCGGCCAACTGATCAAAAAGCAAATCTATCCAAGGTAATGGATACTTATTCTTGATGGTCACTTCATTCAACGGACGATAGTCAACACATAACCTCAGGGTCTCATCTTTCTTTTTCACAAAAATTGCCGGGCATCCCCAAGGTGAAGAACTAGGTTGGATAAACAATTTCTCAATCAATTCTTGTAACTGAGTTTTCAACTCGGCCAATTCCTTAGGTGGCATCCTATAAGCTCTCCGAGAAATCGGAGCTGTTCTAGGTTGTAACTCTATGTTAAACTGTACATCCCTATCAGGTGGTAGACCGGGTAAATCTTCAGGAAACACATCCGGAAATCCACACACTACCGGAATATCTCTAATCTCTTTGACAACAGTTGCACAAATCTTACTCACTGATCTTCTTAGGGTTGAAAGTTGGATAAGAAGTTGAGAATTACTATTAGGCAAACTCACTCTTAAGGTCCTATTCAAAGCATCTATAACAGCCTTATGCTGATACATCCAATTCATTCCCAAGATTACATCTATATCCTGATCCTTAAGGATAATCATGGTAGTGGGAAAAATATGCCCACCCAGGTTTACGGGCACCTGGTATACCATCTCCTTAGTACACAGACGTCCCCCGGGCGACTGTATAAAGAAACTTTCCTTTGTTGCCCCAATCGAAATTTCATGCTTCACGATAAATGTTCTATTGATGAATGAATGCGATGCGCCAGAATCAAAAAGTATAACTGCAGGGTGATTGGCAACAGGAAACATACCCATCATCACTGGCTCCCCTTCCGGAATTTCTCCAGCTTGAATATAGAACACCCGTCCTGTCTTCCTCTCATCTTTGCCCTTCCGAGCATTCTGATTGGGGTTCTTGTTTGGTGCCTGACCCTGTTGTTGATTGGCAGGAGCCTTCTGATAATTTTGATTAGCCTGCCTAGGATATGGACATTCCCTGGAGAAATGACCAGTCCTTCCACAATTATAGCACGGATAGTTATGACCCTGGGATGTTGGAGCATTGCCACCAGGAGCATTGGTTGACTGTGAACTCGAATAGGTTATAGCAGGACGAACATTTGACTGTTGCCCGGCTTGGAACTGCGGCGGACGATAAGGAGGACGATTATGATGTACTGGATGATAAATCACCCTTTGCCTCTTCGGATTTCCCCCAAAAGATCCAGACGGCACACTCTTTTTCTTTTTGAGCTCCTTGTGCTGCCGATACTTTGATTCTGAAGCAATTGCAATATTTACTGCCTCATGATAAGTGACATTGGTGCAAGTGGTCATCATAGTCTGCAACTTGGTATTCAGGCCTCTCATAAACCACCTCTTCTTCTTGACATCGGTATTGACATGTTCGGATGCATATTGGGATAGATGATTAAATCTTCCCACATACTGCATCACGCTTTGATCTCCTTGTTTCAAAGCAAGGAATTCATCTAGCTTCATAGCCATTACTCCTTCAGGGATATAATGGGCTCTGAAGGCCGTACGGAACTCAGCCCAAGTTATTGGAATGCCAGCTGGTTGCATAGCCACTAAGTTTGCCCACCAAGCAATTGCTGCTCCTCTAAGTTGTTGGGCGGCAAACGTAGGTTTCTAATACTCTGTGCATGGGATAAGGTCAAATTTCTGCTCCATGGTTCGAAGCCAGTCATCAGCCTCCAATGGTTCATCTGCCTTGGTAAACACTGGGGGTCTTGTGTCTGTGAAATCAACATATGTAGCCTCCTGTCGGTTATGGTGGCGTCCACGGTTTCCGTACATCTGATTCTGATTACTCTGAGCCATCTCATGAAGCAAACGAGAATTTTCAGCCGTCATATTGACAAGTGCGGTTATAGCATCAGCTAAATTGGTTGGAATTGGTGGCGGATCAGGAATACCATCCTCATCTTGTGAAGTTCCTGGAATAAACGAACCCCGTGTACGACGCATCTGCTCATAACAAACCAAACTTTATTCACAAGTCTTTATTCAAAGATCAAAGAGCTTACTACCCGCATTACATCGATGCCACCTATTTAAACACAAGAACACATCTAAACAAGACTACTAGCTTAACTAGATCTTCTATTACACAACTCTACTCCTTTCCCTAAGCACTTCAAACTTCAGGCTCGGTATCCATTCCGGAAATATTACCGCCTTCATTATCACTTTCATCGATCATTACTAATTCTTCAGGATCTTCTTCTTCTTCCTCTTCTGATTCACTTTCATCGGCAAGGATGACACCTGGGTCCATGGCATCAGCTTGAGGCTCATGATTCGGGTTCAGTAGATTGCTAAGCCTATGAACTTCCTCATGTAGATATGTATTATGTTCTTCTAAATCTTCTACATAGAATTCTAGCTCATGAGTTCTAGCTCTAGCTACATCTTCCCTATGCCAAGCTTCATTTCTTCCTTCCACCGTACGAACTAACATACTTTCGCAGTTCCTATGCGCGGTGGTGAGACGTCTCAATTGACCCTGTAATTCACCTATTTGTATAGCATCCAAAGCCCTATCTCTAGTAGCTTGTGCTAACTCTGCAGAAATTCTCTGTGTCTCCGCCTGGGGATCAGGCCTAGTACTGCTACTGCTAGCACCATCATTTCTAGGGGCAAGTTGGTGACGAGGAACTCCTTTGGGTCCAGTGGACTTACGGGGCGTCATCTTGGCACGAGCCATACTGTAGGAAACTAATTTAATCCAAGTAAGACCATTTGATCAAAATCCAAAGAGTAGCTAAGATGGATTACATTCCTCAAACCAGACTCACTACTTAACTCCAGACTAAGAGGTGAAGGAAGTAACGAGTGAATTATTCATGATGCATGAATCATTCTTACGAACAAAAACATCAAAGTTTATAATGCATATAAACAACATTTATTTTTATATAGGGCATAGTATCATTACTACTCCACCACACAAAACATTTTAATCAAATAGGGAATGGGGAGAAAGAATTAAGATAAGTCAGAAGCAATTTGGACCAAATTATCAAGTTAAATTTAGTCATCCCAAATCATTTTGAAGTTTTCGTAAAACAATACAACAAAAACCTTATAATGATCGCTCTGATACCATTCTGTGGCAGAACCTCCTAAGTTATTGGGCCCACATGCACCTGTCACTGTCCGACGACCCTTGACATTCATGCATATGTTTCCATTAACTTAAAAAGACTGTCGGGTGTCCTCGGGGAACCCCGAATCATCCACGATTTCCGAGCAGGATCACGTTACAGAGTCATTGCAGTATTACAACATTTATTCAAATATCAAAACCAGAGTAAAAACAGCGGAAGTCTTACAATAACATAGTTTACAAACCAGTTGTTTCAAACCTTACAAACTAAGTTCCATAATTATTACAAACCATAGTAGTAGTGGAGTGGCATAATTAACATATACTTAACACACAAAATAAACATCCTGCCCAAGGATCACACATTTAATTCTCATCGTCAGAACGAACGATAGTCATGCAGCACGATCCAAAACAGATCTGCTCATGAGGCTCACCTGCAACAAGGGGTCAACGAACCCTGAGTACAAAGGTACTCAACAAGACTTATCCGAAATCTTAACTGATAAACTCAGTAATGCAGGCTCAGGGATTCAAGGTATAGCTTTAACAATGATCAAAGTTCTTTTGCGTAAAAGCTCTTTTAACAACATTCTTTATATAGTAAACTTCTCGAGAATTATATACAAAGCTGACACGATCCGCACTGAGATCATGAAACTTCATATCCAACATCTTCACAAGCCTTAGTCAAGTTCTGGTTATTAATTCTACAATGATGAACAGTGAGTTGAGTCTCCATAACCGAGGAGCAACGACGATTCGAACCGATTATAAACCTAGCTGGGAATTCCAGACCACACGACATATGCAGGTCCCCGACTCACATATATCAACCTACCCTCGGATCCTCTAAAACAAGAACGGGTCCGCGCCACTCGAGAATACAGTACTCCACCATTCCAGCCCATGGCCACGTGGGTACACGCTATTCCCGCCATCTCTCCACTCCCAGTGCGCGAGTAGCCATTCTCATAATAGAATTGCCAAGTTCAGGCTTACCGGAGTATGTGGTTAGTACTACAAATTCTCACCTCATATAATTCAACAACGGACGTGCCTTAATCGACACAGGCGGAAAGAACCCGCTCACAAGACCTCCATGTCTTGTGGCTCACACACACCGAGTCCGCCCGTTCTAGATTTATTACTCCACATTCCCATATCACATGCTAACATAATTAATCAATGTTCCATTTAAAACTTGCAGGTCGCAGGTAGTCACCCGACTTTCATCGTTCTACGCATAGCTAAGCAAAACTAAACATATACGAGTTTAAGATTGGTAATATGGTAAATATGGAATAACAAGGGTGGTAATGCAACAATTAGGCTTTTACTTAACTCCTAATCACTTAATGCAGTAACGGAAAGCAAAAGCGAAATTAATTTATAAAACACAAGGTAGGGTTGTATGCATCCGGGGCTTGCCTTCGTTGACGGAAAAGTTCGGTTCCTGCGACGTTACACAAGTATTCGACCCGACCTCAACAGACGGATTAACCTCTTCAACAGCTTGATTAACTACCACGTTTTCACCTTCGTTCACTACACGTAATAACAATGCCATGTTTAACATGATGCGGAATTCGAAACATGATGCTCGATGAGGGATGAAAAATTAATAATTTGAATACAACTTTCCTTCGCGGTACAGTTGCAAGTCAAACAAACTAATTCTTTTTCGTAAACACATACAAATGACCCAAGGTCATCACTCAATCCAAAATTCCAAACAAAACCTAAATCACTAAAGGTTACTATTTGCTTTTATGAATTAATTATTTAATTCAAAATTATGAAATAAATCAACTTATTCTAATTGAGCCCAAAATTTTAGTACATGTTCATTACATGTTAACTAAGTGGCAAAACAAATTTCATAATTTTTGGATAAATAAATAAGCCTAGAAAAATCCTGGAAATCCATTTATGAATAAATTGAGCAATTTTTATCACATTTAAAACTTACTGAAAAACACTATTTCATATTTTTCTTAAATACTATACATCTCAGAGAAGTCACACAAAAATTTTCATAATTTTTGGAGCTCTAAATAAATCTACACAAAAATAACAAAAACAGACACTATTCATTCAAATCTGAAAATAGAAAAATCCATTTGAACGCTGAGTCACTGACATCGGACCCCACCTGTCATCTTCTACCTCCCGCGTGTTGACTACGACGACGACGGCGCTGACCGGCGCAAACTCACCGACGGTGAGCCCAAAGGCGACGGTCAAGGTACCAAAATGACCACATCATCACGGCGCATCGACTGAAGGCACTAGCTAGACGAATTACTACGAGTTACGAGCTTGGCGTCGGCCATGGCAGATGCGGTGGCTCGGCGACGTTACGCCGGCGAAACAAAGCCGAAAACGGGGAAATAGAGGGCATGGGAAGGTCCAGTAGCTCACCACGAACACGTTCAAGCAAGAATTAAGGCTGGAGAAGCAACGTAGACACGGGTCGACGTGAACAGCAACGGCGGCGGAGCAAGGATCGTCGGTGACGGTGTGCCGGCGACTGCAGTGGATAAAATGGCCAAACAATAGTGAAATGAGCACTACAGCATCGAGATGAAGCTAAAGGGACATCAATCAAGGGCAACGGCTCACCGACGGACTCTGGCCACGAAGATGCGCATGCGACGGTGAGGTTACCGGCCGCGAGGAAGAAGGCGATGAAACTCGAGTTCCCGGTGAAGACAAGCCAAATTGGTGGGTCAGATGGACGCGCAAGGTTCAGGCGGAGCTGGGACTAGCTTAACAGCGACGGTGGAGCACGACAACGACGGCACGGGCTCGCCGGAGATGGAGCAGCGGCGACGGGAAAAACAGAGAGCGAAGAAAGAAGAACGACGGCGGCTCCAGAGCTTTATAGGGCAGCCAAGGAAGCGCAAGGAAGCCACGACGAAGCCTTCAGCGCGCCAACGCGACGCCCAGACGGCCACGCGCGCGACTGGAAGCAAGCCGAAGATCGCCGCCGGTGTAGCCTGAGCGGTGAGTACTGTTCACAGAAATTACAAGTTTGCCATTCGCCAAATTTCATAAATTACTCTCAAATTTTCTAAACAACTCAAAAATCTCCAAAAATAAAAGTTGTTCAAAATCAAAAGTTCTACAACTTTGCTTTTATAACCATCTCCTAATTCGGTCTAGATTTTGAAATGAACTTTTGAATTTGAATAGGGAAATTTACCGAATTACGCCTTTTTGATTTACTCAAAAATTTTCTAAACAACTTGAAAAACTCCAAAAACAAACTTTGTATAACTTGCCAAGCTCTACACTTTTGATTTTGGGCCCAACCCCAAAATATGCTTAGATTTTGAAATGGATTTTCAGGGTAGGGTTTACATGTTGAAACGCGGGGTTTTCTCGAAAAATTCAAAACCCAGTCAAACTTTGAACTTGAGTCAAACAATACAATTCAACACTCATTACACAAATGTAAACTTGTTTTAGTAAATGCACATCAAAGTTTTCACCAAATGCCAAATGCTTTGCAATGCATATGATGACATGTCAGATTTTAACATTTAAACACCCGAGGTGTTACATCAGAGGGTTTGGAGGAACTGCTGGAGCCATCCATGGCGATGGCGGTGGTGCGGTCCGAGTCGATGAAGGCGGTGGCGATGTAGCAGTGAAGTGGTGCGGTACTACGGTGGCGTCGGGTCCCGGCAGTGAAGACGGTGGCGGCTTCCCGTCACTGGCTGCGCTCCCTGTCTCGATCGGGCTAGGGTTTTTTGGTGGACGACTGTAGCTCGGTTCAACCTCGTGAAGAGAGCCGCCAGCCCCCACCTCTCTTTATAGCGCAGTGTGACGGGAGCCCACCAATCATGTAGGGTTGGGCGCCCCCGATCAGGGCGCGGATCCAAGGGTCCAATTGGCCGAATTGGTTGGAGATCATCTAACACACACCTTATGAGTTAATATAATGTGATCATTGATTAAAATCTTCAAGTCTCTGATGCCCATACACGAGTTAATATAGCTTCAGACACGGTATGAAAGTCCGATCTCGGCATCTGAGTACAAGAGAAATTGAAACGCATGGCGTGATCATTGGATAAATGTCCAAGCCATCAGTTCACATATGAGTTATAGAAGTGTGCATTCAGCTATTCTAAAATGAATTGAAACACGAGACTAATCTCAAGTCTCAAGTTATTTATTTAGCTGCATAAGTTATACGTCCCGTTGCAACGCGCGAGTATATTTGCTAGTTACTTTAATCCATATATATTTAATATGTATATAACTTTATTATAGATCATTCTACATATATTATTGTAGACACGTCCCTGTAACACGTACACATCTGTGTCTACTTAAACACACGCTGCAATCTGATGAACCGTCTCTATCGCAGCTATGATGCGTATGCATGCCGATCAACAAGAGTAGGAGTATATGTGTACAGGTCAGCTTGGCCCAGCAGGTAGGAGTAGCAGTTATAACAGAGTGAGCCAGGAGTGGGTAGCCCAGGATGGCACCAACCGACCGACCAAGCAGGTATATATGCATGCCGAGTTGGCGACGACGACGAAGATCGATGCCGCCGGTAGCAGTAGCAGTCCACTACCGGAAACAAGTCTTTTGCGAGTGTCTGGGTGTTTGCCGAGTGTATTTTATTGTACACTCGGTAAACAAGCTTCTTGTTGAGTGCTGAAAAAAAACAATCGACAAAATAAATACACACAGCAAACGATGCAAAAAACACTCTGTAAAGTTCGACACTCGGTAAACTAGAAAGAAAACACTCGGTAAAGATAGGCACTCAGCAAAGAAATATGTTTGCCGAGTGTAATTGTCTGGCACTCGGCAAAGAAATATGTTTGCCGAGTATAATCGTTTGGCACTCGACAAAATAATTTTATTTTTTTTCTCTTTTGACCTTGAAACTTTTCTACTCTCAACATACAACATGTGGTATTCCATGTTAAAATTTGGTATATTTGTGGATCTTTTGCTATATTTAATTAATTTATTGTATTTCTAGGAATTTTTTTATATAAGTCAAATTTGAACGGTAAGTGATTCAAATAATAAAATAAAATGAGTAGAAAAATGATATTCATGTTATTGAGTCTAGTGTGAGGCGTTACCCGGGAAATAAAAAGAAATTTTGAACATCTTGTTCAGGAAACACGACCACAAACGTTGTGGCCAAATGATTTTTAAATTCTAAAAAAAGGAAACGTAGTCTGAAAATCATGAGATTTGTCATGATGTGATGATATCATACGCGGAGGCTGCTAGAAAGAAAACACTCGGTAAAGATAGGCACTCAGCAAAGAAATATGTTTGCCGAGTGTAATTGTCTGGCACTCGGCAAAGAAATATGTTTGCCGAGTATAATCGTTTGGCACTCGACAAAATAATTTTATTTTTTTTCTCTTTTGACCTTGAAACTTTTCTACTCTCAACATACAACATGTGGTATTCCATGTTAAAATTTGGTATATTTGTGGATCTTTTGCTATATTTAATTAATTTATTGTATTTCTAGGAATTTTTTTATATAAGTCAAATTTGAACGGTAAGTGATTCAAATAATAAAATAAAATGAGTAGAAAAATGATATTCATGTTATTGAGTCTAGTGTGAGGCGTTACCCGGGAAATAAAAAGAAATTTTGAACATCTTGTTCAGGAAACACGACCACAAACGTTGTGGCCAAATGATTTTTAAATTCTAAAAAAAGGAAACGTAGTCTGAAAATCATGAGATTTGTCATGATGTGATGATATCATACGCGGAGGCTGTGGTAAAAAATTGAGAAGGTTTCACACAATTTGTCACATACGATGTTTATAAATCGAAGCATCACAGAAGAAGAATCGTAGCGTTGAGAAGGAATCGATAAGATTTGAAGTCAAAGTGATGGTCGAATTAGGGTTTGACTTCAAAACTTTTTGTATAGGCAATAGAGAACATAGATCGTTTCATGTGAAAATTTGATAATTTTTTGGATCTGTTTGATAATTTTAATTTATTAAGTGCAATTATAGAAAACAAAGGGTTTGCCGAGTGTTTTTTTGCACTCGACAAACAAAGAGTTTGCCGAGTGTTTTCTTTTTTGCACTCGGCAAAAAAACAATTCCTGAAAAAGGAGAAGAAAAAAAATAGGAAAAAAAACTTTTCCGAGTGCCCCTAATCTGGGACACTCGGCAAACAAAAATATCTACATAACCCCAGCGCCCCCTCCCTTCTTCTTTCTCCGCACCCGGACCCCAGCGCCCCCTCCCTTCTTCTTCCGGTCTTCCCCAACACCTGGCCCCCAGCGCCCCTCCCCTCCCTGCCGCCGCCCCTCCCCTTCTTCCCTGGCACCAACCCTTCCCGGCCTTCTTATTCCCCAGCGCCGCCCCTCCCCGGCCTTCTTCTTCGGCGCCGCCCCTCTCTCTCCTAGATCCGGCCCTCCCTCTCCCGGATCCAGCCGGTGGAGGCCGGTGGCGGCCGGATCTGGGCTCTGGTGGTGGCGTGTGGCGTGGCGGTGGGCTTCGTGGTGGTGGTGGTCCCCGGCACCGCCTCTCCCCAGCCTTCTTCCCCGGCGGCGCCCCTCCCTCTCCCAGATCCGGCCGGTGGCGGCCGGATCTGGGCTCTGGTAGTGGAGGGCGGCGGGCGGCGTGGCGGTGGGCTTCGTGGTGCTGGCGTGGTGGTGGTGGTCCCCGGCGCCGCCCCTCCCCGACCTTCTTCTTCCCCGGCGCCGCCCCTCCTCGGCCTTCTTTCCTAGCGCCGTCCCTCCCTCTCCTGGATCCGGAGCTGTTGGAGCTACTACCACCATGGGTATGTATTCACTACTAGAGTTGTTTCCTTCACTGCTCCTATTTTATTAACAGTAAGATGACCTCTTGGTTGCATTGTTGGGTTGTTCCAGCTGGTTTAGTAGTAGTAGCACCTCTGATTTGTTGTATGAAGAAACTGCACTGCCATTTTGATTCATGAAAATCACAAGTAGAACTATACTAACATAATTCACGATTAGTAGTGCATCAAATATTTCTTGAACATATATGAGCAATGAGCTGTCAGTTTGATCCAAATGGGAGCTCTTCATTGTCTTTTATCACTAACTTGACATCTTTGAAAATCACAAGTAGAACTATACTAACATAATTTACTGGAATGTAAGAAATATACATGGATGGACCCCTCAAATAATGTCATTATATTTGAATTTGAGGGAGCAATGTAATAAGAAGATTTTACTGCAAAGTTAAAATACAATTTTAACTTGTTTGTTTTGTTACCCTGGTTGCTTTTAGGGTTAGATGATGTTATACATATAACTTCAAAGCTACATTTTAACCTTGCACATAACCTGGTATTTGGTGCATTGGATGTCAGGTGAGATGCTATGAAAACAGTATCTTGAATATCTTGCATATATCAACCTGATCAATCATTTTGATATGTGATATTTGTGGAGTTGAGATGATATGGAACCCCAGTCTCGTGCCGCGCTGCTCTCCCCTTCCCTAACTATGCCTTGTGACTTTTTTTTGTTTTGTACTACTCTTGAGTGGCTGTGATGAATCAAGTTTCAATTAGAGAACTTCTGTACTTTAGCACCTTATGAGCTGATACTTGGGATATTTTGTTCTGTTTGCTGCTTAACTAGGATGGCTTGTACCAGTACAAGCAACCAGTTTTGTGGCTAGTTGAATTTCCATTAGAGAGAGAGAGAATTAAATTAAGCTCCAGGTGAAATTAAGTTGCAGTTGTCATGCTGTTAATGGGTAAATCTGAGCTATTTCTCGAGTTCTTTTGCTCCAAGTGAAATATATGTAGTTCTTGTGCTTTTGACATACTGCTCTCTAATGGATCAAGAATGACCAATAGTTTCTTTTCTATTAGCTCAATTCAATAGAGCTCCGTGATTTTTGCATTGCTATTTCTAGAAGAACATGACTTTTTTGCATGCAAATAATATATTTGTTGCCTTGGACTGTGAAACTTAGGTAATACTTTCAAATGTGAAATTTCTGGAGATGGTCACTATCTTGTGGTATTTCTTCTGTAAAATTTTGGTAATTATATACTTTTAAATGTGAAATTTCTGGAGATGATCACTGCCTGCCTGTCATTTCTTTTGCACTTGTTGATTTGTAAGTTCTTTCTGTCTCTTGCGGCTGTACTGCTTTGTGATGCCTAGAAGTAATTATGGGCAGCATTTGTATTATGAAAACTTGAGTATGTGTAAGAACTAAGAAGCTTGTATGCTATGGCCACTGCTTTGGGCCTGTTTGCTTGCTGCCTCCCAGGCAGAGAGCTGGCCTGTCATTAGTCTCTTAAATTTGTCATCTTCATTTCTATGTCCATGTGGTTATTATGAGAATTATGTTGCCAGGAGCATGATCTGCATGCAGATATGGTGTACTAAGAGTGTTTTGTATGGCAACTATTAAACTGAAATATGCTGAGGAATTTTTTTTGGAAAATAGGTTTGCCGAGTATAATTCCCAAAAACACTCGGCGAATAATAATGGTATGCTAAAAAAATATTTTTTCCCTTTAGAAAATAGGTTTGCCGAGTGTAATTCTCAAAAATATTCGACAAACAATAATCCTTTGCCGAGTGTATTTTGGAAAAACACTCGACAAACCACTTTTTTTTACCGAGTGTTAAATTTGACACTCGGCGAACCATTTGCCGAGTGCGCGATAAAAAAACACTCGGCAAATAGCAGTTTGCCGACACTGTAGATGTCGTGTGCTGTTTGCCAAGTGTTATATTCGACAAAGGCTTTGCCGAGTGTCTGTGGCACATGGCAAAGTCACTGTTTGTGGTAGCGGTCAGAGGTCATACTCATCATACACCTCTCATCGATCTTTGGCTGCTGCAGCGCTACAGACAATTCGTACGTACCAGACGACGTCGTCGTTTGTGCTCTGTTTTATTTCCTTTTGAACTAACTAACACACAACAATCATTGACCCGTTAATCTTCTGGAATCAATCTTGTGTTTATTAGTGCGTGTCTGAGCATGCATGCACACACATGGCAAAACATGCATGGTGGAAGAAATGGTACTCTAGTTTGTTAGTGCGTCACCTCTAGTTCCAGCATTCAACTAATCCAGTCAATCCCGGCCCAATGCGCACTGCTAGGCAGCAGCAGTATGTAGCTGCCGCCCGCGCTTATACCGAAAGATTAGACGGCTGGCTAGCTAATTGATCCAGTTGTGCAGCGTGACACACCACTGACCACCGTCTTATTTGAAAGTTACACTGACCACTTCTGGATGATATATATACATCAAACGAGATATACCAAGTAGTAATTCAATTAGTTTTTTTTTAAAAGATAGACGTGTAATTATATTACCAGCTGAAATTGTTAACTGACATACTATATGATTGCTTTTAAACAAAGAATATAGGCGCAGAAGTCATGTACATGGACACAGCCTATATGGATATATAGACGTACTCCCTCGGTTCTAAAAGAAATTAATTTCTAAAATCACTCTAAGTCAAACTATCTTAAATTTAAGTATTTAACTATCGAGGTTATGTAAACGGGATACCCCAAAGCTCGGTCTTAAGAGTTGCTTAGGATAGCCCGACTGGCCACAGCGCAGCTAAATGCGGCCCACCTCGACCTCTTGCTCCCAATCCATATGGGTCCCGCCTCGACCTCTCGCTCCCAATCCGTACGGGCCCGCCTCGACCACTCGCTCCCAATCCGTATGGGGCCCGCCTCGACCTTGAAAGCATCTAGGCCCCTTGTTGGGTTTCGGTGATTAATGACAATACAAGATTACTATGACTAACGTGTGTTTTGCAGAGGCAATTAAGTTAGGTTATGGTAATGGAGATCGATTGGGCAATCAAGGTTGTCATGCCCCTACGATGGAAATCGTTTCGGTTTTCAAAGGATGGACGACAAGGTTAAGGATGACTAGTTCTAAGTGTCGATTGGAGTTGGAGTGACACTTAGAGTAGTTTAGGACTTTGTTTTTTTCTTTGGCCGTACTATTAGGGGGGTATGGACGGGTAGCTTGACCTAGGTGAGTCTAGTGAGTTAGGTGTGGTGCATACTTGTTAAAACTAGCACTAGGTAGCTCCACAACAGCCCTATGATCCTATGGAGCAAACTTCATTCACATATGTTCGAGAGTTGAAAGTGAATGGAGGGTCAAATGCTGACCGGACGCTGGCTCCGGTGCGACCGGACGCTGGCCGTAGGGTCCGGTCAGTTCATTTGATCAAGGTGATTGCGTTCGGTGCGACCGGACGCTGGAGTGGTCAAGTGACTAGACGCTGAGAGGCAGCGTCCGGTCGACTCCAGTAAGGTTCCAGAGAAGGAAATCTACGACCGGACGCGTCCGGTCAATACTGACCGGACCCTGAGGATCCAGCGTTCGGTCGAATACAGTAAGCATCCAGTGAGGGTTTAATGCGACCGGACGCGTCCGGTCAGTGGTGATCGGACCCTGCCAGCGTCCGGTCAACACTTAAACACTGGTGTGCGGGTTGAACTGACCGGAGCGTCCGGTCACCCCGCAGAAGCTCATAACGGTTCGTTTTTCAGGCTGCCTTATAAATAGAAGCTCCACTCGTGTGTGGAGTCACTTTTGCTCATTCCAACAGCTGAGAAACACGTTTGTGAGTGCCAAGAAGAGCAAGGTCCTAGTGAGGTGATTGAGATTCGTGAATCCAAGAGAGTAGCCTCATTAGTGAATCAAGAGTAGCAAAGTGTGCATCCACCGTTCTCATTAGGCTTCACGTGGTCAAGTGAGAGTTCATGCTTGTTACTCTTGGTGATCGCCATCACCTAGACGGCTTGGTGGTGATTGGGAGCTTGGTGTTCACTCGACGGAGCTTGTGGGTGACCCAACTCAAGTTGTGAGCGGTTTTGGGTGATTCACCGCGACGGAGTGTCGAAGAATCAACCCGTAGAGAGCACTTGATCCTTGCGCGGATCAAGGGAGAGCTACACCCTTGCGCGGGTGCTCCAACGAGGACTAGTGGGGAGTGGCGACTCTCCGATACCTCAGCAAAACATCGCCGCGTTCCTCTCTCTCTATTTACTTTGAGCATTTACTTTGAGCATTTACTTTAAGCAATTCAATACTTGTCTTTACATTCATAGAATTACCATACTAGAGTAAGTTTGGAACATAGGTTGCAAGTCCGTTGTGCGTTAGATTAATAGAAATACTTTTCTAGGCACAAGGGGTTAATTGGGCTAACCGTAGGATTTAATTATTGCAAGAAAATTTAGAATTAGCCCCATTCACCCCTCTCTTGGGCATCTTGATCCTTTCAATTGGTATTAGAGCCTCGTGCTCGCATTTTTAAGCTTAACCGCTTAGAGTAAGATGTCTCACGGGGATGGACCTTCTCCTATCTTTGAGGGAGATGACTTTCCATATTGGAAAATCCGCATGGAGGCGTACTTAGAAGCTCTAGACGTTGGTATTCTTAGAGCCACCTCATAAGGCTTCCCAAAACCTCGGGATGCTACTAACTTACAAGGCGATGAGGTTAATTATGAAAAATGGAATGTAAAGGCTCGAAACATCATCTTTAGAGGCCTTTGCAAAGATGTGTTCAACCGCGTAAGGAACCACAAAGACGCCCATGCACTATGGTCGGACGTTTGTGTGCTCCATGAGGGAACCAAGAGTGAGCGTGAGGAACGCTATCATCTTGTGATTAAAAAGCTAAATTCATTTGAGATGCTTCCCAAAGAATGTGCTAATGAGATGTATTCACGTTTGAATATTCTTGTAGAGGAAGTCAATGGGCTTGGACTTACTCAAATGTCACCATCCGACGTTGTGAGAAAGATCTTGAGTGTCCTCCCCATTGACAAATATGAGCATATTGTGACCGTGTTACACCAAGGTGATCTTTCCACCGCTACACCGACACAAATCTTGGGAAAGATCAATGCTCATGAGATGTACATGCACATCACGCCGCAAGATGGCTCATCCTCTACCAAGAAGAAAGAGAAGGACTTAGCATTCAAAGCTAGCCAAGACAAGGGCAAAGCAAGACTTGAGTATGAGAGCTCAAGTGATGAAGAAGATGAAGATGAAAATCTTGCTCTCATGGTGAAGAAAGCCGCCAAGATGCTAAAGAAGCTAAACAAGAGTGGCATCCAGTTCAACGGCAAGAAGAAGTTCTTCACAAGCTCTAGAAGAAAGCCAATCTCCAAAATGGATTGCTTCAATTGTGGTGAACTTGGTCACCTAGCACATCAATGCCCCAAGCCCAAGAAAGACAAGTTCAAGAACAAGAACAAGGGCAAGAAAGATGACTCAAGTAATGAAGATGAAGATGAGAAGAAGAAGAACAAGCCATACAAGAAGAGAGATGGCAAAAAGAGGGACTTCCACAAGAAGAAGAAGAGTGGAAAGGCCTACACCGTCGGTGATTGGCTCACGGACATTGATTCATCTAGTGGATCATCCGATGATGATAGTGACAATGAGAAGGTGGCCGCCATTACTATTGATCTTCCATCTTCACCGCCACCATCGCCATCATCCTCTACACACCTATGCCTTATGGCCAAGGGTGAACGCAAGGTAACTAATAATGATGATAGTAGTGATGATGAGCAAGCTAGTGATGATGATAGCGATAGCGATGATGATGATTCACCTTCATATGATGATCTTGTCAAAATACTAAGAAAATACACTAAGATCATTAGAAAGAGTAGAGCTAAAAATGAAAAGCTTGATGCTAAAAATGATTCACTCTTAGCAAAGTGCGATACATTGAAAAAGGCTAATGATGAGCTTAGAGAAACTAATGATGCTATATCATCCAAACTCAAGGAGCTCAAATCTTCTAAGAAAGAGCTTAAAGATAAACATGATAAACTTGAGTGGGTGCACAATGAGCTCATCACTAGCCACAACAAGCTAAAAGATGAGTATACAACTCTTAAGATCAATCATGATACTCTTGTTATTGCTCAAGAATTTTTACCAAATGAGCCACATGATGCTACTAACCATGTTGTTAAGATTGATATAGCTACATCATGTGATGATTTGATTGATGAGAGCGTTGAGCAAGGATCTAGTGGCAAAGGCAAGCAAGTGGTTGAGTGCAATGACTATGATGAATATGTCAAGCTCAAGAACACAAATGAAAAGCTCATGAAAGATCTTGAAGAAATGAAAAGCCACAACACCATTGTGCTAGAAACTCTTGATCATGACAAAGAGTTGATCCTTGAGAAAGAGAAGCTCAAAGAAGAAAACAAGAAGCTCAAGGAAGAGAAGAAAGATGATGCTCTAAAGGAAGAAAATAAGAAGCTCAAGTTGGAGAAAGAGCATCTCAAGATTGGGTTGAGCAAGTTTGCTAGAGGCAAGCACCTCCAAAGTGAGCTACTCATGAACACCGTCATGAAGATGTATAGAAGTGGCATTGGATATGTGGCAAGTGTAGAGAAGAAGAAGGCTCAAGTTCAACAACAACAATCAAAGCCAAAGCCAAAGCCAAAGAGATGTTTTGAGTGTGGACAAGAAGGCCACTTTGCTCATGAGTGCCAAACTCCACCGCCACAACCCTTGCCCAAGCATGCTAGACCCTTTGCCTTCAATGCTCACTACATGCTTAGAAAGGACTCTAGTGGAAAGATGAAAGTTATGTTCTTAGGACCCCCTAACAAGAATAGGCCTAAGAAGATTTGGGTGGCTAAGTCACTTGTTGAGAAGGTGAAGGGCCCTCAACAAGTTTGGATTCCTAAAGCTTGAATCTCTTGTGTGTAGGTGAACTACAAGACCGGTGGAAGTCATTGGGTTATTGATAGTGGTTGCACTCAACATATGACCGGTGATCCTCGTATGTTCATCTCACTAGATGAAGAGGTAGATGGACAAGAGAAAATAACATTTGGAGATAATTCAAAGGGCAAAGTTAAAGGATTGGGCAAAGTGGCAATATCAAATGATCATTCCATCTCTAATGTGCTATATGTTGCCTCATTGAGCTTCCACTTGCTATCCATTGGACAATTGTGTGATCTTGGCTTCCAATGATTGTTCACCGAGTAGGAGGTTGTTGTATCCAAGGTAGATGATAATCAAGTGATATTCAATGGATTTAGATACAACAACTTATATCTAGTGGACTTCACCTCCAAAGATGCAAATTTGAAGACTTGCCTATTCACCAAAACAACACTTGGGTGGCTATGGCATAGAAGACTTGCTCATGTTGGGATGAGCTCACTCAAGAAGCTTATGAAGAATGATTTGGTGAGAGGGTTGAAGGATGTGAAGTTTGAAAAGGACAAGCTTTGTAGTGCATGTCAAGCCGGCAAGCAAGTTGCAAATACTCATCCAACCAAAGCTTTCATGTCAATCACAAGAGTGCTAGAACTCCTATACATGGATTTATTTGGACCAACAACATACAAGAGTTTGGGAGGGAATCTCTATTGTCTTGTGATTGTTGATGACTATTCAAGGTACACATGGGTATTCTTTCTTCATGACAAATCCGAAGTTGCATCTTGCTTCAAGAAGTTTGCCAAGAGAGCTCAAAATGAATTTGAAGTGAAGCTCAAGAAGATAAGAAGTGACAATGGAAAAGAATTTGATAACACAAACATTGAAGCTTATTGTGATAAAGTTGGGATCAAGCATGAAGTCTCCGCAACTTATACTCCTCAACAAAATGGTGTAGTTGAGAGAAAGAACCGGACTTTGATCACTCTTACAAGGACAATGCTAGATGAGTACAACACCCCCGAAGCTCTATGGGTGGAAGCAATCAACACCTCATGCTATGCATCAAACCGCCTATTCCTTCAAAAGTTCCTTGGCAAGACACCTTATAAGTTGCTCAATGGGAAGAAGCCGGACGTCTCCTTCTTTAGGGTGTTTGGTTGCAAATGCTACATCTACAAGAAGTGGCAACACCTAGGGAAGTTTCAAAGACGTTGCGATATTGGTTTTCTTGTTGGTTACTCATCAAAGTCCAAAGCATATAGAGTATTTAATCATGCCACCGGCTTGGTTGAAGAAACATATGATGTGGAATTTGATGAATCTAATGGCTCCCAAGGAGCACATGAGAATCTTGATGATGTAGGTGATGAACCATTGAGGGAGGCTATGAAGAATATTCCGGTGGGAGACATCAAGCCAAAAGATGATGAAGATGATGTACAAGTCATTGATCAACCTTCTTCATCAAGTGTGCCACAAGATGGCGAAAAAGATAGAAGAGTAGAAAATGAAGATACTCATATCTCCCATGAGCAAATGGTGGTACAAGCACAAGATGTTGATGCTCCACAACCTCCTCCTCAAGTGGTCAATAGAAGAAATACACCTCTCCTACAAGATCATCCACAAGATCTCATCATAGGGAGTCCATCAAAGGGTGTAATGACTCAGTCTCAAAAACTTGCTTTATTTATTGCTCATCACTCTTTTGTCTCTTGCTATGAGCCTACCAAGGTAGAAGAAGCTCTTAAAGATCCGGATTGGATCAATGCCATGCATGAAGAGTTGAATAACTTCACTCGCAATGAAGTTTGGACTCTTGAAGAGCGACCAAAAGGTGCAAGAGTCGTTGGAACAAAGTGGGTGTTCCGCAACAAGCAAGATGATCAAGGTGTTGTTGTGAGGAACAAGGCAAGACTAGTTGCAAAGGGGTTCTCTCAAGTTGAAGGTTTGGATTTTGGAGAGACCTTTGCACCGGTTGCAAGATTAGAAGCCATCCGTATCCTTCTTGCATATGCATCACATCATGAAATGAAACTATATCAAATGGATGTGAAAAGTGCATTTTTAAATGGCTTTATTAATGAACTAGTCTATGTTGATCAACCTCCCGGGTTTGAAGACCCTAGATATCCTAATCATGTTTATAGGTTGTCCAAGGCACTATATGGGCTTAAGCAAGCCCCAAGAGCTTGGTATGAGCGCCTTAGGGACTTCCTCATTGAGAAGGGCTTCACTATTTGGAAGGTCGACACCACACTATTCACCAAGAAGCTTGATGGGCATATCTTCATTTGTTAAGTATATGTTGATGATATCATCTTTGGATCATCAAATGAAGACTCATGCAAAGAATTTGGTGAATTGATGTCGAAGGAGTTCGAGATGTCCATGATTGGTGAGCTTACATTCTTTCTTGGTTTTCAAGTCAAGCAAATGAAAGAAGGCATCTTCATCTCTCAAGAGAAATACACAAAAGATCTTCTCAAGAGATTCAAGATGGATGAATGTAAGCCAATCAAGACACCAATGCCTACCAATGGACATCTCGACCTAGATGAGGGAGGTAACTCGGTTGATCAAACTCTCTACCGTTCCATGATTGGTAGCTTGTTATATTTAACCGCATCTAGGCCCGACATCATGTTTAGTGTGTGTATGTGTGCTAGATTTCAAGCTAATCCTAAGGAAACATATTTAATTACCATAAAAAGAATCCTTAGGTATCTTAAGCACACACCAAGCATTGGCCTTTGGTATCCCAAAGGAGCTATATTTGAATTGGTTGGATATTCCGACTCGGATTATG
Source organism: Miscanthus floridulus (assembly GCF_019320115.1). NCBI lineage: Eukaryota > Viridiplantae > Streptophyta > Magnoliopsida > Poales > Poaceae > Miscanthus > Miscanthus floridulus. The sequence goes on along the minus strand of NC_089587.1, from coordinate 141,478,418 downwards.
CCGGTTGCAAAGTTGATAGAAAAAGCACATCCGGAGGGTGCCATTTGCTTGGTAGATCACTTGTGTCTTGGTTCTCTAAGAAACAAAATAGTGTGGCTTTGTCCACCGCCGAAGTGGAATACATTACCGTCGGTGCTTGTTGTGCACAAATTTTATACATGAAACAAACTTTGCTAGACTATGGTGTAGTTCTAGAAAAGGTACCTCTTTTGTGCGACAATGAAAGTGCGGTAAAACTTGCAAATAATCCGGTTCAATGCTCTCGCACCAAGCACATAGATATCCGCCATCACTTTCTAAGAGATCATGTTGCTAAAAATGATATATCACTAGAAGGTGTAAGAACCGAAAATCAATTAGCGGATATCTTCACTAAACCGCTAGATGAGGCTACATTTTGTAGATTGCGAAATGAGCTCAATGTGCTTGACTTTAGCAACTTCACTAAAAATTGAGCTTGTGTTGTCCCTTGCATTCATTGTAATATACAACATGTTTGATTTTTGGTAATGCATATAGGGCTTGTCTAACATGGTTAAGATAACCGCCGAAAAGCGTGTGAAGAAGCTTAACCTTGGATCAAACTTGACAAGCAACTAGATTTACTTACAAAGTATTGCATATGCATGGATCTTGTTTTGTCATTTTGTTCCATTTGCCCTCTTATTGCCTATTTTCTTAAAATGAATTATAGCCTAAGGCAAAATATTTTGAAAAACTTGAGGGTTTGAGAGAGGTCACTCACATCAGTCCCAATTGGTGTTTATTTAAATCTTATTTATGTTGGGACTTGATTGGGAACAGGTAGCGCGGAGGAACATTGAAGATTTGCTGGAAAAGTGTGACCGGACGCTGCACCGGACTCTGCAGTCCAGCGTCCGGTCAGTTCACAGGAGGTGAACAGACGCTGAAGGAGTGACCGGACTCTGCGTTTGAGCGTCCGGTCAGGAAGGGTTCCAGTGTCCGGTCGATCTACATGGAGTTCAAGGCAACTGACCGGACCCTACCTGCGTCTAGTCATGGACCACCGGACGCGTCCGGTCGTGATTCTAGAGGAATTGGAGCTCTCTGGAATCGACCGGACGCTGGGTGGTAGCGCCCGGTCGCTACCACCGGAGCGTCCGGTTAGTAGATCTCGCGCGGCTCTAGGACTCTTTTTTCGTTTCCTTTCTTGTCGCGTCGGGGGATCTATTTAATCGCACGTGCCATCCTTGCTGACCTATTCCGCCACCGCCTAGCCCTAATCGCCGACGAGCTCCATCGCCCGCCGCGTCCGCAAGCTTCCCGTGCGCCTCTCGTGCCCTTGCCGCCGTTCAGCTCCATGCGCCGCCCGCACTGCACTGCCCGCGCCAAGCACCTCGTCACGCTATCTTCAGTCGCCCGCATGCGCTGCCACGTCGTTAGCGCCTCCCTGTGTCACGCAAGCCCTAGCGCCGCTTCGTTGCCGAGTACCGAGCGCCATCGAGTCACCGCGCAGAGCACCATGGCCGTCCACTTCTTGCGCGCCTGCCGTGCTCCCTTGCCGCCGAGTCACGGCAAAGCTCTCACAGCGTCGGTAATGCCATGCCCTAGCATCCTTTTCGCTTGATCTAGATCATTTTCAATGCATTGATTTCAAATCATCTAGGGCCACCATTCATCAAAGTGCTTCGCAAACCCTAATCCTAGCAGTCCCGGTGATCCCCCACGTGATGCTTCTCTTCTTTTCTTGGATCGTCGGTTCGTCAGGTAGCAAGCCAGTCGCTTCAATTTCGCATCTAAATTGCTTGCTCTCATAGGGTTTCATATCTTTTAGATATATCGTATTTACTCGTATATCCATCTATTCCATAGTGCAGCGAGTCAGTGTCGTTGATGTGACAGGTGTAGTTATCAGTTAACTCAGAGCCAAGCTCATGAGTACGGATCTAGGCCAAGCCTCGAGAGTGTCAGTGGATAGTTGGTCTTGTCTACGGTAGTTTTTCTCTTGTCAGATCAGATGGCTCGCACCAAGAACGTTGGTGGTGGTCTAGGAGATGACGATCGGAGGCCCCCGCCTCGCTTGCTCGCAGGAACCAAAGGCAAGGCGACGAAGCAGGTTACATCTAAGAAGCACAAGTACCCCGACGTAGAGACAGCGAGAGCAGCAGCAGTCGCTGAGGCCGCAGAGCGTGCCGAGAGAGGTGGTGCTCGCAGTGGTGTTGTCATTGTAGATCAGCAGCTTACACCAGCACAGAGGGCAGCAGTTGAGGAGGCTGAGCGTCTTCATGGTGGTCCACTTGGGACTGTCATGATGGCAGGACATTGTCTGGCTATTGAGGAGCCTCAGCTTCAGGGGGAGTCCCAGCAGGAGCCACAACAATAGCCCCCACCAGCAGAGCCTCAGCTAGCTCAGGAGACTTAGGAGGGCCAGCTAGCCAAGGAGGCCGAGGAGACCGAGCAGGCACCCCAGCCATAGCTACGCCGCTCTAGTCATACCAGTGTTCTAGTTCCACCGAGGCCAGCTACATAGCGCAGGGGATCATGCCCACCGCCTAGACCACAGGGTCCGCCTCTAGTGGTACATCTTAACTTGAGGGCCGCCACGGCCAAGCAGGTTCGGCAGCTGAGGTTTGTAGAGTTTGAGGTGTGGTTTCCTCCGAGGAGGGATGAGAGAGCAGCAGAGGGTTTCTACACGCCACTGCAGGAGGATTTCTATAATGCTTATCTCAACAGTGGGGCAGTGTTTAGATCTTAGAGAGTCTGTAGTATTGAGGCTATTGTGGCAGGAGCCGGAGAGCATATCTGCCCTTACTTATCATATTTGCTGGGGCTGACAGATCTGATTGGCCAGACAGGATTGTATGTACCATCTTGGGTTTGGCAGTTCTATGCTTCGCTCTACGTTGACCCACAGCATAACTTCATACACTTTGCATTCAGAGGCAGAGACTACAGGGTGATGAGTTTTAGGGCCAGGGAGATACTGAGGCTACAGGAGCAGCCCATCAGGTTACATGAGGTATGCTATGGATAGCAGGAGCCTCCTAGGCGTCCACATGGTGGTTTGGTGCCCCCTACTGATCTTGTGCAACATTGCTTCAAGGAGCCCTTTGGTGAGGGGTCAAGGAGGAACCCTAGTGACCTTACTCCTACAGCTAGAGTGCTAGAGGCTATCATCAGGAGGACACTACTTCCTAGGTTGGGATATAGAGAGGGCTTGACTCGCCTCTAGCTTTGGCTCCTCAACGCCCTGATGCAACAGACTGTGTTCGACATTTAGGACCTCATTCTATCAGAGATGGAGGATACTATAGCTAAGGGCTTCAAGGGTCATTGGCAGCTTCCATATGCACATTGGATCACCTTCTTGATGCTTAAGGCTATGCAAGTTAGGACCCCAGAGATGGTTGCCGAGTACAGAGGTGCCACCACAGAGTTTCCAGCTTATAACATGGCACAGAGGATCAGGCACAGCACACCACAGGCACCCACTCAGCCTAGCTATCGTCTAGATATTCCAGAGTCAGTAGCTCAGCAGGACAAGATTATCAGAGGCATAGCCGCTACTGAGGAGGAGCAGCTTGAGGCACAGCAGGAGGTGACAGAGTCTAGTGATAGTTCGGACGATGACTATCTGCCGATTCCTCATATGCCTCCACGCAGACATGATGCAGAGGCTGGCAGTTCTAGCTCAGCTCCACCTGCACCACAGACGAACCCCGCTTTGATTGCTATTCTTGAGCGGATGCAGCAGGATCAGGCATGATTGGCTCAGGAGACCGCTGCCAACTTTGCACAGTTTTAGGCCCGTCAGGACGAGTTCCAGCGGCAGCAGCAGCAGATGCATCAGCAGTAGTTACTCATGCAGCAACAGCTTATGGGATTTATGCAGTATGTAGTAACAGCACTTGGGGCTCCACTGCCATAGCCTTCACCCCAGCTTGCTCAGCCTGCCACCACTTCGATGACTCCAGCAGTATAGCCTAGTGGGCTTCAGAGTCAAGGACAACCTCCAGCTCCATTTGCCTCTCCCACAGTACATGTGTCCTAGTGGTTATCCTCGCCAGTGGTAGCCCCGCAGTTCACACCATATCATACGGGCTTTTCACCGGATCAGTCATCCTCGCTATTTGTGCCTGACATGTCAGTCTCCAGGAGTCTTGGAGCATCCTTCAATGAGTTGACAGGCATGCCTACACCGCCACATATGCATACCGCCGGTCCTTCTATAGCAGCCCCTGTCGCCGTGACTACTCAGAGGCTCCCTTCGTCTGTCGCCTCTTCAGATCCTACGACAGACGTACCAGCAGCATCACAGGCCACACCTGCCCCAGCTCAGACCCAGACCACTTCAGAGACACTTCCAGCCACAGAGGGTTAGTCAGTACAGAGCTCAGGGTCTAATGATGATGGCGCCTAGTTTCATCTTGCTCCTCGTACCTCAGCGCCCGGCTCATCCGCTGCAGCCCCACCGATCGACCCTTAGGTTTTGGTGTTTGACGCCAAAGGGGGAGAGGGTTTGAGTATGTAGACTTAGGGGGAACAACTTTTAGGGGGAGCTAGTTATCTATTATTAGCTTATTATCTATTACATTTGGAGTTTCTATGTGTGTGATACATTATGCATCCATGTTTACTATTATATCTATGTGATAGTGATATCTACGTGATTGTGATCTATGACATTTGTGCTCTCTACTTTGAATTCCTTTATGTCATATCACTTGTGCAATGCTCATTTGCTTTGCTTCTACGTTTATACTCCGATGCAAATGAGCTTTATTACTTGTACTCATGCTTATTTCATATCTTTTGAGTACATCTTGTTTGCTTGGGTCATATAAGTTTGCTTAACCATTTGGTTCCTTTTGACAAAAGCTTATATGAACCAAGCGCAACAAAAACCTCACTCTTTCACATACTCGAGGTGGTATTGTCATCAATCACCAAAAAAGGGGAGATTGAAAGCATCTAGGCCCCTTGTTGGGTTTCGGTGATTAATGACAATACAAGATTACTATGACTAACGTGTGTTTTGCAGAGGCAATTAAGTTAGGTCATGGTAACAGAGATTGATTGGGCAATCAAGGTTGTCATGCCCCTACGATGGAAATCATTTCAGTTTTCAAAGGATGGACGACAAGGTTAAGGATGACTAGTTCTAAGTGTCGATTGGAGTTGGAGTGACACTTAGAATAGTTTAGGACTTTGTTTTTTTTCCTTTGGCCATACTATTAGGGGGGATATGGATGGGTAGCTTGACCTAGGTGAGTCTAGTGAGTTAGGTGTGGTGCACACTTGTTAAAACTAGCACTAGGTAGCTCCACAACAGCCTATGATCCTATGGAGCAAACTTCATTCACATATGTTCGAGAGTTGGAAGTGAATGGAGGGTCAAATGCTGACCGGACACTGGCTCCGGTGCAACTGGACGCTGGCCATAGGGTCCGGTCAGTTCATTTGATCAAGGTGATTGCGTTTGGTGCGACTGGACGCTGGAGTGGTCAAGTGACCGGACGCTGAGAGGCAGCGTCCGGTCGACTCTAGTAAGGTTCCAGAGAAGGAAAGGTGTGACCGGATGTGTCCGGTCAATACTGACCGGACCCTGAGGATCCAGCGTTCGGTTGAGTACAGTAAGCATCCAGTGAGGGTTTAATGCGACCGGACGTGTCCGGTTAGTGGTGATCGGACCCTGCCAGCGTTCGGTCAATACTTAAACACTGGTGTGCGGGTTGAACTGACCGGAGCGTCCGGTCACCCCGCATAAGCTCATAACGGTTCGTTTTTCAGTCTGCCTTATAAATAGAAGCTCCACTCATGTGTGGAGTCACTTTTGCTCATTCCAATAGCTGAGAAACACGTTTGTGAGTGCCAAGAAGAGCAAGGTCCTAGTGAGGTGATTGAGATTCGTGAATCCAAGGGAGTAGTGTCGCAGAACCGACCAATTTATAAGAATACAAGTACAATGGCAATCCGCAAAGGGTCGCACTGTCATACTTGAACCCATATAAACCCGGTAATCCGTCGAGTACCACGACGGGTCTCGATAAACGATTTACAACAACCAAGATCGTACAGGATTAACATACATGCCACATATTACATAAAGTTCACAGATACATTTCATCATCAGAGTACGAATAAAAGTTATTACAAACGAGTTTGATAAATAAAGCGGAAGCAAATAAGTTCGAAGATAAAGTTTCCAACATAGTTTGATACAGTGCCAAGCCAGATCACGGTCCACAAAAGCAAGGATAGGAATTAATAAAGAAGCCTGCCCAAGGCTTACTCCTCATCCACAGCGGGATAGAAGCAACTCTTGCAATAACCATGATACATAGTGCCATCTGCAACAATGGGAAAATAAACCCTGAGTACGAGAAGGTACTCAGCTAGACTTACCCGTCATGAACCAGAAATAAAATGACTCCAAGGATTATGCAAGGCTATATAAGTGGACGTAACTTGACAACATTTTGCGTAAAAGGCAACTGATCCGTTGTACAATTATGATTCCTTTATCAAGTTAATTATAACTATCCATTTCTAGATTAGCAACTATCTTGTGCCAAACATGTGGTATATCATTTAGAAGCATACAATAGTAACCATAGCAGGTATTGTAATTCCATTTTCATCCGAACCATCATGTTCCATAACACAGTTACTACGATGTTGGAGCTAGTCAAGTTTCTCACTATCCAGGAGAGACGACGATTCGAATCGATTTCAACCAGCTGGGAATTTATTCCTAACACAAACCCAGGTCTACCAGCCACGATAGCCTTAGGTCACCTTTGGTACAACTCTGGTACACATTTCGCGGGTCCATACTGCGCCGCACAATCTGGAACACCAGATGCCAGGATGCTTAGGCCAAGCCTGCCCTTGGGCTCAGTCTGATCGTTCCCCGGAAGGAGCGCACAACAGAACGATTCCTGGCCTGAGTTGAATTACTCGGCTTCGCGGTCGGAACGAGTTATCCGGCCAGCTAAGTGAGAGGCATGCGTTCAATCTTGTCAGAAGTTCCAACAACGGTATGGTCCTTGATCGACACAGACGGGGATAGATCCACACCCAAGACCTCCATGTCTTGTTGCTTCTCTATTGTCCTCCCATCCGGTCTTGATTTACTTTTACCTCATGGTTCTGTTCCACGATGGCAGATATAGCCAAACGTGCTCCGGTATCCACCTATATCTCGCAGGTGACAGGATATCACCCGACTTCTACCGGTCTAAGCATGGCTAAGCATTTATTCGATCCTGAACCTATACCGGTTAAAGGTGTAATATCTGGACAAGGAATGTACATGCATAAAGTGGTTTCATTCAACTCTTATAACCTAATGCATCAACCATAAATACGTAGTAAACATTTGTAAATTACTAGGAGACTTATAATGCTCCGGGGCTTGCCTCGCAGAAAGGAAGTAGGGCGGTGGTCAGGGCACTCCGGAAGCTCTTCAGGGTTCTGCTCCATGCCTTCGGGAGCTGCGGCTTGCGGATCCTCCTGCTGGTTCCCTTCCTCTGCTTCTTCGAACTCCAGCAACATGATCTCTTCCTCCGATCCTAGATGCATAAGTATGGCATAAGTATTACGAATGCATAAATGTTAACAAGTGCATCATGTTTATTGAGTTGGTGCATATCTCTTCCCGATTATTACTTAACTACTTCTACAATGCATCGACTATGCCACAAACAGTAGCTACTTGTTTCACTCATAACTGGAGTTCTACTAATCCAAAAATAGTGATCCTGGACTTTCTGGAAAGCTTATTAAATTCTCTACAACTTTGTTATTAACCATTTTTACAGTACACATCAGTTTCAACATGCAACTCATCAAACTCTAGAATCAGTCCGGAAACTATTTAATATGCAATATAAAGTAATAATACTTCTACTTCATGTAATCATTCAAAATTTGACAACATAGAATCTACCAACAGTTTAAGCATACCAAATACATTTAAGATAATATAATGGTGAAGCCCAAACTATTTATTTAATTGCCTTTATTATTTTATTTAGATATCTAGGTTCAATAATAAACATATATCAGATATACTTCATAAATTCTCAAAAATTTACAGTGCCTTACTAATGCTATCAAAGGACTACTATAAAAGTTTCATGTCATTCTACTAAGTAGAACATCCTATACAAAAATGACAAGGAAGCAAGGCTTGAAATAGCATAAATGGAAAATCCTATTGAAAAGTGTCAAGCAACAGATTTCCTATTTTTCTTAACATCCATATGGTACTAGTATACCCTCCAACAAATTTCATGAATATTGGATTCATAATTAATTTATTAAAATTTATACAAGGATTCACTATTTATAAAAGAAAAATCTATAACTATAGATCTACCCATGCACTGGTCCACAAATTTTTAACAGAGTTCATATATGACAAGAATAGCTCACCACAAAAATTTCATAATTTTTGGAGCACAGGAACTCTAGATATAAAATAAACAAATTTGCAAGCATTCAAAAACACATTTCAAATCTCTATTAAAATCTACCAAAATCTCTACTGTAAGTGCCAAGATAATATTTTTACTAAATACTACACTTCCTAGTGAACACTACAAAATTTATTTCATAAATTTAGGAGCTACCAAACTGGAGATATGAAAATCACAAAAGAAATAAAAAACTGGAATCAAATGAGTTAGCCTTCAAACACAGAGTCGCTGACCGGTGGGACCCGGTGGTCAGGGGACCCCACATGTCATCGACTCGAAGTAGGGCAGGCGGCGCTGCTTCATCGCTGCGCGGCCAAGTTTGCTGGCGGCGAGCTTCACCGGCGACGGCACCTAGTCTACGGTGACCCTCTAGACCTTGCGCACACATTAGGCTATCTATGCGGCAAATCACCGGTGCGAAGGACGACGGCGTCGGCCATGGCGGCACGACGGTGCTACCCGACGCGTGCCGGTCATCTTCGGCCATGGCGAGGCCAAGCAAGGCGAGCAACGGGACCACGGCGACCATGCGAACCGAACTACATGACCTAGGCGGCTTGAGGCGCTCTGGCGAAGCACGGCCACGGCAACGGCCATGGCGGCACTCCGGCGAGAGTGCACCCGCGGCGGCGCAAAGCGAGCAGCGGCTCACCTAAGACACGATCTCGGGCTCGGCAAGGTGGAAACGATGGGGAAGGTGGAGACGGAGCTACGAGCGCGACTGATTGGCGAATGGAACGATGGTGAGCGCTGGTGAGCTCGGCGGAGTGGCTGCGATGGTGATGGCGAGCGCACTGAGCAGAGGAGCGTGAGGAGGCGAGTGAGAGTGAACGGCCAGCTCGTTGGTGACTTAAGTGCGTTGCTGGTGGCTTGCTGGCCATCAATGCCTGACGAGTGGGCCCTATGCCGGCGTACGGCCTCCAGATGGTGCGCACGGCCATCACCGGCCACCACGTGGTGGCCAGCGCCTGTGGACGGTTGGCCACTGAATCCACCGATTCAGTCGGTTCAGACGCGATGGGAGCAGCCTGACAGCGCATTTTCAAGTCGATATTACTGCAAAACCGTGGCTCCTTCGTGCAAATGCCCTACATGAGTTTTGTAGCCCAAGGTACCAGCTACAACTCTTGTTCAAAGATCAAGCTCTAATTTGCAACAGCTAGGGAGAAAATTCAGTCCAAAGTGGAGCCTGTCAACTGCCATTGTAAAAAGGACTTAGAAAAAAAAATTTGTTAAGTGTTGAAGTTTGATTTTTCTGATTTTTGTGATCCAATTTCACACATGTTAGGAGCTAAATCCGTCCATGACCTAAAAATCAAAGTTGTTCCTTATGTCAAACACTACAACATTGCTTTAGTGATCTCCTCCATGCAAGGTCTCTAACACCTAGTTCCAAATTGGTCAAACATGTCACATTTAGAAGATGAAACACATCAAAGCATGGCTTAATGACCAAACTAGCCCTAGCCCCAAATACCAAAGTTGTTCATGATGATATCCTAAGCATGTTTAAGCAATTTGCAAGGCCATTCAATCATTTCATGTAGTAGTCACTCATAGAGCTATTTAAAGTAATCACATGAAATATGCCATAAAGACTTGACCATGGAAAATGACATTCATGATCCATGTTCCATTTGTGAACCTAAGCATTGCCACAATATTTTGGTGACTCAAATCTACCAAGTACATGTTTACATTCATGATCATCTGCATATGTACAAAGAAACATGCAATAACAAGCAATGTTGCATATGTTTCAATTCAATGTTTCAAGTGTAAATGCTTGTTTATGAATGAGTGATGATCATGCTCATGTTATGCAAGTCAAGTTATGCAAGGCTAACACCTGAGGTGTTACAAGTAGCCTCATTAGTGAATCAAGAGTAGCAAAGTGTGCATCCACCGTTCTCATTAGGCTTCACGTGGTCAAGTGAGTGTTCGTGCTTGTTACTCTTGGTGATCACCATCACCTAGATGGCTTGGTGGTGATTGGGAGCTTGGTGATCACCCAGCGGAGCTTGTGGGTGACCCAACTCAAGTTGTGAGCGGTTTTGGGTGATTCGCCGCGACGGAGTGTCAAAGAATCAACCCGTAGAGAGCACTTGATCCTTGCACGGATCAAGGGGGAGCTACACCCTTGCGTGGGTGCTCCAACAAGGACTAGTGGGGAGTGGCGACTTTTCGATACCTCGGCAAAACATCGCCGTGTTCCTCTCTCTCTATTTACTTTGAGCATTTACTTTGAGCATTTACTTTGAGCAATTCAATACTTGTCTTTACATTCATAGAATTGCCATGCTAGAGTAAGTTTGGAACATAGGTTGCAAGTTCGTTGTGCGTTAGATTAATAGAAACACTTTTCTAGGCACAAGGGGTTAATTGGGCTAACCGTAGGATTTAATAATTGCAAGAAAATTAAGAATTAGCCCAATTCAGCCCCCTCTTGGGCATCTTGATCCTTTCAGACCTGTCCCACCTCTCGACCTCGCACCGCGCGGTGCCCTTGACCGCCTCCTGCCTTAGCTGCTAAGGAAAGGATGAGAGGTGGGTGAACGCATTCAATACGCCTGCTCGGACGGGACGCACAAGCGTACTCCGCCGAGTACAAGAAGGATGGCAGCCCCCTAGTCCGTCCGGCCCTGGGGCAGAGCGTCATCTTAGTCAACACCCCGCTGACAAACAAGACAACAATAGGGCTCGGCAACGTCACCTAGCGTGGCTCAGCGCTGCCCAAATCCTGTCCAATGGACGGGCGTATGATCCCAACCACTATAGCTTGAGAATCACGACTTCTCCCTGAAGAAACGAATGCTAGGACGGAGGCTATGGCGACAGCAAGCAAGTCATACCAGGTAGGGGAGTTAGTGAACAACCACCACTCCCATTGCACCGCCATGGACAGAACAGTGCCACCACTATAAGACAAGCCTTGGCGTAAGGAGCAAGCTCACGACGACCATACCTAGATGTGCTGACAAGACTGGCAGGCTTGCCGACCAAGCAAACTAGCTTCTCGCTCCCTCAGGCTCTTGGCCACTCGGGCTGGGAGAACCCTACTATTCTGCATGTAACCTAGCCCCCACGGCTATATAAGGGGAGCTAGGCCTTCTTCTAAACTATCGATTTCCTCTTCCTCGAACACTTCCTACTAGTAGGAACTTAGCTAGCATACCCCCTGTTGTAAGACATTTGGAGCACTTTGGCATTGAGGAACACGTACTCGCAGGCCTTCGGCACTAGGCGTAAGGGTTCGTCCCCAACCAGTATAAATCCTTTGTGTACTGAGTGCTAGCCATAGAATCCCTTGAGCAATGCAGTGATAAATTTACTGGTCGGTTCTCAAAACACCAACATTGAACAACTTTATAAGAAAGAATAAAAAAACCTATGACACCAGTGATACTAACATGGCTACAAGATTTGACTTTTACCAACAAGATCTTTTTTAGAGGCAGAGCTGCCCTTACATTGGCAGGCAAACTGAGCCATATCTAGAAATGCATTTGTAGAGGCGGCTATTTTCCCCGCCGCCTCTACAAATGGCCCTATTGCCGGGGACTAATACTAGGGTACCCAAAGAGGAGGAACTAATGGTCATCAACATGATTCATCCGAGCAGTCAAAAGCGCGACTACAGCTCCAACTGACCTCCAGGTGCGTGGGCTCCGCCTCGCCTGACCTCTGGGGGTGGGCTCCGCCTCGCCTGACCTCTAGGTCAAGGGCCTCGCCTCGCTCGACCTCTGGGTCGAGGGTTCCACCTCACCCGACCTTAGGGTCAGGGGCTCCGTCTCGCCCGACCCCTTAGGTTCGTGCTCCGTCTTGCCTAACCCTTGGCTGCGTGCTCTGTCTCGCCTGACCCCCAAGGGTTGCGGGCTCCGTCTCGTCCAACGGGGACCCATACCATCGTCAACCACTCTAGGTCCAAGCATATGGGCCTAGGTCAAAACTCTGACACCAGGGAAGGGACGAGCACGACTCGATGTAACCCGTGGCTATGACAGGCCATACCTAAGGATTCACAGCAAGAATAGTGTCGAGCGTGCCGGTGCTGTTTTGCCTAACCCTCGTACGAACGCTGACAGGTGCTTCAGTTCACCGCGACGTCCGCCAGGACAGAGTGGGATGCCATGACCGGCACATGACGCCTGCATACGACGCTAGTGATGAATAGGGCCATGATGTGGAGCCATCCCTATTGACATCTACAGGGTTGGCAGGACCCGCATTAGGAGAAGAAGGACCCGACAATCCTAGAAGCCTTCTTCTCCCTCTGGTTCTTCTCCTTTTCCTCTACTGTAACCCATGCTTTCCCTTTTCCTATAAAAGGGAAAGCAGGGCACCCCTACCAGGGGCATCAGGGATCCAGATCGGCACAAGACCGAACCATGAGATAAAAACACAAGAGCACAACACGAGCACACGGCTGAGCAGCGATCGAGCTCTTAGCACCCGTTCATTCCTTTCACCAGAGACTTGGGATCCTTTCCCTCTCTCGCCTGTTTGTAACCCCTACTACAAACTTTTAGTATCGGTAACACGAGCAGTAGCAAACTAGACATAGGGATGTTCTGCCCGAACCAGTATAAACCCTTGTGTCCTCCGAGCACATCATACGAGCTAGACGCGTAAATACAAATTTACTCGTCGGTGGTCCAAAAACACCGATAATTGGCGTGGTAGGTAAGGTCTTTTTGCAAGTCTCGACATCCACATTAGGCCTTGGATGGCTAGCCACGGCGTCAGCTAGATCCTGGGCTCGCACGCGCACTTTAGGAACCTAGACTTCATCATCACGACAGAGGGAGAGTTGGCGAAGGCTCCCGTCGCTGTCCAACCTCCCCACTCCGCCGGCCTCGATGTGATCGTCGAGGCGCTTGAGGAGCTGTAGCTACATGCACCAGAGGCCCGTGCCCCCAAGAGCGACCAACTCCTCGGCTTTGATTACGGGAGGCAAGACCGCCAACTCAGTGCCTTCCTAGGACCCTGACCGTCCCAGGAGGACCTAGGCCGCCTCACCTTCTCCTTCGCCAACGTCATGACATAGCTGGCTAGTGGAGAGCCACTCTCCCCAGAATACCTCATTCGGAGCACCCCGACAGCGCTCCCGTTCGATCTCTGCAACGCCGTAGAGACCATTGCCCACCTTGTGGCGCAACGCACGCCTCCATCCCCTGCGAACGATGAGTTCATGGGGATGACCGAATATGTCGCAGAATCTTTCCACGACCTCCTCATGGTAGAATTAGGGTCGCCCCCCAACTCTGACTCCAGCAGGGGGAGCCATCACCCTTCTCATGAATGTTTCATGGCAGGTACCCCCAAGGGATATGTCGAAAGCATCCATGTTGAGGGGATGCAGGGCCCCACCTCACCAGCGGGTAGAGCAGCTGAAGGCCCAGCACCAAGAGATCGAGGAAGCATGACTCCAGCTCGAGTAGGAATGCGCGGATCTCGAGCGAGAGATCGAGCACCATGGAGACGGTGGGTGTGCGTGTGCCGTGGCCCTCGATGTGAACTAGAGGATCATCGAGGGCGATGAAGCCCTCGCACACTTCACCCGGGCAAGCCAGAACATTGCTGCTGTGGTGGCCTTACTCTGGGGGCTTTCGGGGCCCTGCTATGCCCGTGGATCATCGGACCTATTGTGAGATTCGCATGCTACTTGAGCGTGCACCGGCGTAGCAGGCTGAGAGCTTGTTGTCCTGACGACGCGAGCTCGACGCCAGCCAATGCATGCCCTTTGAATGACCCGACAAGGACGTGTCAGTCCACCAGGCGTAGCAAGGCGATATGCCGTGCACCGCAGTCCTGGTGCATGAGCGTCTCGGCCTCCACCAAGATGCACACGACACCCTGGATGCTCGTAGGTGTACCCATGGAGATGCCAGGGAAGAGGCTAGTCGTGGCTACCACCCTCGTTGTGGCGGATGCTATGACAGCGGTGAGGACCAAAGCCTGAGCCTCGACCTACTAGGACCTCAGGCCTTTGGCCGACACATCCTCAAAACTATTTTCCCACCGTGGTATCGACCACCGACCAACATCCTAAAATACTCTGGGGAAACAAACCCCAGAATGTGGCTCAAGGATTATCGACTTGCTTGCTAAGCTGGTGGAACGGATATTGATGATTTCATTATCCACAACCTTCCATTGTTCCTGTCTGATTCGACGCGAACGTGGTTGGAACACCTTCCGCCCAACCGAATCCAAAGTTGGGTGGACCTAAAAGAGGTATTCGTGGGAAACTTCCAAGGCACATACGCATGTCCTAGAAACCCATGGGATCTAAAAAACTACTGATAGAAGTCCAGGGACACTCTTCATGGGTACATCCGGCGCTTCTCCCGGTAGTGCAATGAGCTGCCCAACATCATCGACATCGATGTCATAGGAGCTTTCCTATCTAGGACCACCTATGAGTCCCTGGTTCACAAGCTGGGACATAAGGGCCCACAAACCACCAAAGAGCTCCATGACATTGCCACTAACCATGCCTCGAGCGAGAAGGTGGTCGGGGCGATTTTCGACCGCCTCAAAGGCAAGGTTAAGTAGGATGAGGACGCTGGCGAAGGTGCCTCCAACCATCCCAGCAAGAAGAAGAACAAGCAGCGACATGAGGGCTCGCTTGTGGCTATCGTCGACCACAAGGGGGCTTGGAAGCCCGCCGAGGGCTGAACCACTTCGAGAAGCTGCTCAAAGGGCCATGCCCAAACCATTCTTTCCTCATCGAGCACATATACAAGGACTGCATCCTTATGAAGTGGTTCCCATGGTGCTCTAGAGCCTAAGGATGACCCTCAGCTGGGCCACCGGCTACATGCCATTCTTCAAGGTCTACGGTTCCGAGGCTATCCTCCTGACTGACCTCGATTATGGAGCGCCCCGGGTCAGGCCGTACGACGAACAGGGACCCAAGGTGTCCCTCAAGGATACCATGGACTAGCTAGATGAAGCGCACGACATTGCCCTCCTTCACTCGGCCAAGTACCAGCAAGCGTTGTGCCGGTACCACAGCCGTCGAGTGCGGGGTCGGGCCTTCAACGTTGGGGACCTAGTGCTCCGCCTCATCCAGAGCAACAAGAACTGCCACAAGCACTCTCCACCATGGGAGGGACCATATGTCATCGCAGAGGTGCTCCAACCAAGCACCTACAAGCTAAGGACCATCGACGGCGAAGTCTTCGTCAATGCCTGGAACATCAAATAGCTAAGTCGCTTTTACTCTTAATTTAGGCACGCTTTCTCTTATTAGTTTCGCTGTCAACTCCTCAATCTTTAGTGACACCTGACCCCAGCAGCGGTAGGGGGCCAGGCCTCACTCGAGGGCTGATAAGAACATATCTATCTGGTAGACATTCTATATGACCGATTCTTTCTCACGTTAAAACCTAGAAGCGAAGGTTGCGGAAACAAACACTGAGTAAAACTAGTCGGACTGCAAGAAACCTACGCCCCAGTGGCTATAACACTTTTGCTCACCAGCGTGATAAGAGTTTGTTCACCCGCACCCTGAGCTTTATAGCCTTAACGACAGAAAGCGTCGGAACACATTAACCTTTTTATACAAAAAGGGGAGAAGGGCTAAAAATTTGTTTGGCCATGACAAAATTTAAGAGCTTGTCCAATTATTATGAGTTCGCCGCCTAGCTTATCTGCCTAACTAATTTCTTAGGATGATATCATCCTCTATCTCCACAGGTAAGGCTTGTGCCAGCGGGTCACCCAAGTCGATCGAACAGCTTGGGCCGTTGCCGAGAGATGGGTAAGGAGCACTAGGATGCCCCATGCGGGTTATGCCAACCCCATCACGAACGATGGATTCGGATTCCACATGGAAATATTCGATAAGAGCTCCCCAAACCCATCACTCGAGCCATCGAGGTAACTTTACCAACCCCCACTTTACCTTTCCAGTGCATAAGCATTCATTCATCCAAGCATCGCATATGCAATTATTGCATCACAATGCTTCGCGTCGTGTCACAAAGCGGTAGTCGTCTCATTCAACATGAGCGGCGATCGACCGGGGTTCGAAGGCCAGGCCACGAAGGGCCCAAGGCTTCCTCGCGTCGAACAGTGCCAGGGAGAAAATGCAGATGAGCCCCAGCGGCCTTTGCCCGACCCACTCAGAAGCGGATAGGGTCATCTCGACCTTCTCGTTCTATCCTAACCTCGAGTCATGCCCATAGAATCTCCATCGAGGAGAGGCCAGCGGGCCACCTAAGTCGGTCTCCTAAATGACTCGGGCATCTGTCGGAAGGTAGGTTAAGGAGCAGTGGAATGCCACATGAAGGCTATGCTGACCCCGTTACGAATGACGGACCCGAATTCCACTCAGACGTGCCTGTTAGCGAACTCACCGAGCGCGACACTCGAGCCATTGAGGCAAAGTGACGTTAGCTCAACCCCTCTAGGTACAGAAACTGCAGACGGGGTGACGATCACAGAAACGACGACCGACCTACTTTCGAAGGCTGGCCCGTAAAGGGCTCGAGGCCGCCTCGCATCGAATAGAGCCAGGGGAAAAATGCAGATGAGCCCCAGCGGCCTTTGCCTAACCTGCTCAGAAGCGGACAGGGTCATCTCGACCTTTTCATTTGATCCTAACCTCGAGCCATACCCACAGAATCTCCATCGAGGGAAGGCCAGCGAGCCACCTGAATCGATCTCTGGAACGACTGGGGCATCTACCGGGAGGCGGGTTAAGGAGCAGTGGAATGCCACATGAGGGCTATGCTGACCCCATTATGAATGATGGACCCGGATTCCACTCGGACATGCCTGTTAGCGAGCTCACCGAGCACGACACTCGAGCCATCGAGGCAAGTGACGTTAGCTCAACCCCTCCGGTTGTGGAAACCACGGATGGGGTGATGATCACAAAGACGAGCCGACCCTCGATCGGACCCCCACTGCACACGGGGGCTTGAGGAAAGTTGGACTCGCAAGGAGATCGAATGCACGGTCGCAGAACAATGGCTCAGGTCCTAGGGAGGGGGTACGAACAAAAACTAAGAATAATGTTTCTAAAACAAAAGAATACTTTCCCCTACCAGTTTCGCTATCGTCTTCTTGATCTTTGGTGAAATCCGACCCCGGCAATGGCAAAGGGTCGGGTCTCACTCGGGGGCTGATAAGGGTATATATATACCCTTTCTGACACAGTTGTCGTTCCTGACCCCTTTCTCACGTTAAAAACCTAGAGGCAAGGTTTGCGGAAATGAACGACTGAGTAAGGCTGGTCGGACTGCAAGAAACATATGCCCCAGCGGCTATGGCACTCTTGCTTACCAGCGTGATCAGTGTTTCTCGCCCGCACCTCAAGCTCTACAATCTTAACAATAGGAAAATGGTGGGGTTGGAGCGTTTTACCCCTTTTTACAAAGAAAAAGGGGAGAAAGAACAAATTTGTTCAACCGAAATGAAAAACAGACTTGTTCAAACAAAACAAAAGGGATACGGAGCTAAAAACTCTCCTACGGCCTGTCTAGACCTAGGAGTTTGAAAGTTGGTCCACCGATGGGTTTGACAACCGCTCTAGGCACCTTTAGAGTGAGGGCTGAAAAGGGATGGGCCCGCTAGCGGCTAGTACTAGGGCGCACGAGCGTCGTGGGCATCCTGGCCCACGTTCGAGTCTCGGCTGGATACAATCTATGATTTTTTCTCAAAGAAAGGTAGAGAGCCCTTGGGACCGGTCGAACAGACCTGAGAACTATATGGATTGATTGCTGAGAATCTGGAGTCGGTCACCAGCTGACCCAAGCTGGACCCCATGAACAGGATGCCGGGGCCCCACTCGGACTAGCCCATTAACAGCTCATCGAGCACCATGATTCGTCCATAGAGGAAAATCATGGCACGGCTCAGTCCCTCCATTTTTATCAAAAAAAACGCTTGAGGGAAGATGATCACAAAGATGAGCCAACCCTCGACTGGACCCCTACTACGAGCGGGGGCTCGAGGAAAGTTTGACTCACAAGGAGACCGAGCGTGCGGTCGTAGAACGACCGACCCCCATAGGGGTTGGAATTAGGAAAGACCTTTTTTGACCCACCAAATCTCATGGCTATACCCCCGAGGGGTCTGAGCATGATGAAAGGGAATCGTCGTCCCTAGGACACGCCGTGAACGACAAAAGAAGGCCAAAGCCCTCCGAATCCTCCCATTCAGAAAAGCCTCTAAAGGATTATTGTACTCCTCCGTAGGCTCGGGGGCTACTGTCGAGGACCAATACTAGGGTACCTAAAGTGGAGGAGCTAATGGTCATCAACATGATACATCCACGTAGTCAAAAGCACGACTATAGCTCCAACCAACCCCAAGGTGTGCGGGCTCCGCCTCGCCCGACCTCTGGGTCGGGGGCCCCGCCTCTCTCGACCTCTGGGTTGGGGGCTCCGCCTCGCCCAACCTCAGGGTCAGGGGCTCCATCTCACCTAACCCCTCGGGTTCGTGCTCCATCTCGCTCGACCCCTGGGTGCGTGCTCTGCCTCACCCGACCCCAAGGGTCACAGGCTCCGTCTCGTTCGACGAGGACCCATACCGCCACCAACCACTCTAGGTCCAAGCGTATAGGCTTGGATCAAAACTCTGACACCAGGGAAGAGACGGGTACGACTCGATGTAACCAGTGGCCATGATGGGCCATACCTGAGGATTCACATCAAGAACAACGTCGAGCATGCCGGTGCTGTTCTGCCTAACCCTCGTACGAACACTGACAGGTGCGTCAGTTCACCTTGACGTCTACCAGGATGGAGTGGGATGCCATGACCGGCAGATGACGCTTGCATACGGCGCTAGTGATGAACAGGGCCACGATGTGGACCCGCATGAAGGAGAAGAAGGACCCGGTGATCCTAGAAGCCTTCTTCTCCCTCTGGTTCTTCTCCTCTTCCTCTGCTGTAACCTGCACTTTCCCTTCACGTATAAAAGGGAAAGCATGGCGCCCCTACCCGGGGCATCGGGGATCCAGATCGGCACAAGACCGAACCACGAGATATAAATACAAGAGCATGACACGAGCACACGACTGAGCAGCGATCGAGCTCTCAACACTCGTTCATTCCTTTCACCAGAGACTTGGGATCATTCCCCTCTCTCGCCTATTTGTAACCCCTACTACAAACTTCCAGTGCCGGTAACACGAGCAGCAGCAAACTTGATGTAGGGACATTCTGCCCGAACCAGTATAAACCCTTGTGTCCTCCGAGCACACCATCCGAGCCAAACGTGCAAATACAAATTTACTCGTCGGTGGTCCAAAAACACCGACACCTATATTTAGGGGCAGCGAGCTGCCTCCAGAAATTGACTTTTAGAGTCTCTCTATTTTCAGTCGTCTCTAGCAATCTATTTCTAGCCACCTCTAAAAGTAGGAATTGTATAGTAAAATTTGAATTTTTAAAATGATCTCGGACAGAGAAACGATCAAAACAAAAGTTGTAGATCTTGAAAAGTTGTAGAACTTTGTACATAGTTGACAACTTTTTCATTTCAAATCATCTATGCATAGAAAATTATGTTTGGATTTCTCACATTTAAAACTTGAATTTTTCAAATTACCAACCGTGCTTACATGACAAAGAACGGCTAGTTTTTAGGCAAACTAGCAAAGGATCCATCGAAACTCTCACCCGGGAGGGACCCCATGGGGGTAAGGACGTCGCCAGGTGGCCCTAGGTCGTCCAACAAGCCTAAGGCACCATCCTTGGTCATCGGATCAAGCGATGAACAATAACATGGGGTGGGAAGAGGGCAAAAAGTGGAGTAGATGTTAAAAAGAGCGATTAGATGTTGAATGTCTCAATCGGCCGTGATACTCTTGTTTATATAGAGGGGAATTCTTATCCCAGTAGAAAACAAGTCCAGATAATAATCTTCAAGTTTTCCATTCCAAAAATAGATCTAAAACAGATTTGGAAACCAATCCATTCGGAATAGGATAGAACGGGGATGGGACAGCCTCAGGGCAGTAAAACGGGCCTGGCCAGTTCCCAAACCGGCTTAGCTGGTTCTAGAACCGTCCTGGCCAGTTTCCCTGTGGGTCCAACATAGATTTTTTTTCAAAATTTGTAATTAATTCATCTAGACTTCAAACAAAGGCGATCCATATATTTTTTTTGTTCAGCTCGACGAGACGAACGCAGTGGTGCAATCCATTATTACCTTTGGCAAAGTTAGACAATCAAGCCTGGACGGTTTTGGCTGGGTGAGCCTTCAAAAAGCTATTTTCTTCGTCTGGGCTCTAAATGAGATGATCCAAATATGTTTTCTGACCGTCTCGATGAAAGAAACATGATGGCAGTGTCCATTATACACATTGGCCACTTTTGGTTGTCAACAGGTCTCAACCTATATAGCATAAAAAAGGCATTAAACATGTACATCGAGAAGAGAAACAATGGAGAACAACATATTGGTCCAAATGACCTTGGTTTGCTTCCTCACCTCTGGTCAACAACGATTCACCCCTCCAAATCCTACATCTAGTGAAAAACAGGGGAAAAGTGTCACCGCAAGCCCCCAATCTTCACCACAGGTGTAGGGAGGAGAGAAGAAGAAGAAGAGTGGGCATAGAGGGGGCGGCAGCTCACCTGTGGCGCAGGAGTCGAAGAAGAGGAAGAAGTGAGCGCGGTACCAAGAGAGCTTGGAATGTACGAGCGCGAATGAGGAAGTGGTGTTGGCGGGTGAGATATATTCACAGTGCAACCAAACACATGATCCCTGCATCCCATGGGCCAGGCTAGAACCAACCAACCAAACAGGCCTTATTACTCTCTCCGTCCCAAAATACTTCCTCCATGTCCTTAAAGAAAGTCATTTTGAGATTGTCTTAACTCAAACATTTTAAACTTTAACTACCAATAAATTCTTTTGGGTTAAGTTTGAAAATATGAAAGTGATGTAAGTTGATTCATCTCGAAATGTAGTTTTACAAAAGTATATATAGACTATATTTTATAAATATTTTATTACAAAAAGTAGTGGTCAAAGTTATTTTTTAGAGACCATGTCAATGTCCAAAACAACTTTCTTTAGGGACATGGAGGGAGTAAGTGTCGTTCTTGCTTCTCAAGGAATCAAATATTTTTAACTTTGACCAAATAAATATAACAAAATATTAATATTTATATTATATAATTAATATCATTAGATAGATCGTTGAATCTATTTTTATAATACATTTATTTAGGGATATAAATATTGCTAATATTTATTACAATTTTATGGCGAGGGAGTATGTCCACGAGAGCTAGAGCAGCATAAATTGCACGTGCACAAATGTAAAATTATTTATTCTAGGCACATGATCTAGCTAGTAGACTATACATTAATTGACTGAACAGGATGCATGGTGTTACTTTCAAGGGATCATCTAGGCCCTGTTTGGTTCTGAGGGAGGGACTACTTTTTAGTCCCTTTGAACCAAATAGGAGAGACTAGTAGAGAGACTTTTAGTCTCTAGTCTACTAGTCCCTTGAAAGAGGTTTATTGGGACTACTGGAGCAACTTTATAGCCCATATCCCTCCCTCCCCCCCTCTCTCTCTCTCCTCCCGCGCGCCCACCCTGCCTCGATGAGCCGCCTCGACGGCCGCGCCCGCCTCAGGCTCGCCGGCGCCGCCCAGACGGCCGAGCCCGCCTGAGGCTCGCCCCCCCCCCCCCCCCCCCCTCTCTTATGGTTGCGGCGACGAGCTCCACTCCCCCTCCTATGGCTGCGTCGGTGGTGGCGGCCCTCCTCTCCCCTCTCCGATGGCTGCGATGAAGGGCAGCAGAGAAGCTAAAGTTTGGGGTGTTTTGGTCATTGTTTAGCCCTTTAGTCTCTTTTAGTCCCTGGAACCAAACAGGTTATTTAGTTTCCTTTTAGTCCCTCTTTTAGACTCTAGTCTCCGGTCCCTGAAACCAATAAACAGCACCGGCTTACGGTACCATTACCAAAAAAAAACAAAAGCATACAGTTTACATTTATACCACACTAACAGCCCAAGAAGGTAAGAGGACAAGTGGAACATGCATGGAGCTGAGGCGACAAGATAGGAAATAGTACACAGGCTCACAGTTTGGCCACATTGGACGGCCCCCGCGTGCCGCCGGTCTCCACAGTCTATCAGTGGATCGGACATGCACATCAGATGATTGATTCATCATCGACCCAACACCTAGCTAGCTAGTACACGCTAGTGAATAGTGATGCAGCAACTATTGCAAAGTCAGAACCTGCTTACAACATAGGAGTAGGTACGTACATAATACATGTAGACAGTACCCAGTACCCACATGCATGATGCATTCGTATGGCACTTGCCTTTCTTCTCTCCTGTACGTTAACCCTGACCCTAGATCATGTTCGCGCGCCATGTAGAAACCCAGTGTCTAGTCGTTAATACCAACGTAACCCTAGTAGGAGTAACTATTTCTCACGAGGCTGCCCCTTACCAGCAACAGTGCCCATCTCTGAAGAACACTCAGACTAAAGAAGACAAGTCTAGACTGGAAGAGCAGCCACAAGGAGCATATATAAGAATCCGAGTTGGGTCCCTTGAGTTTTTGGGGCCCTGGGGGCGGTTGCCCTACCGATATCAACAGCCCTGGGAGAAGGAGAAAGTGGTCGCGGTCGTCCGTCCAAGACGGCGGTTGCAAGCCTATGATCGATGTATCTATGTACCAAGAGTGTAATATGTGAGCTACCTTATGTGTGTTAATCAAATCCTGAGTTAATTATCATCATGATAATTGGCACTAGAGCCACCTTTTCGATCCGAGGGACGTTTTGGCGGCGGCGGCTTCTTCTTTTTCCGACGCTCGTAGGCCGCAATGGACCAAAAAATGATCAACATGATACCGTGGCTCTTCTATAGAAGTTGCTGTTGCGGAATGCGTTAGTGAAAAAAGTGATGGAGGGAGAACACCCAAGTGCTCGATGATTTCTCAAAGTGGAGGCCTCATGTTGGCACACTATTATAGAAAAGAAAGTGGAGGTCTCTATTCATCATTTTCAGATACGGACATGTTAAGACGATTGTTTCTGCTAAGCGATTATTAACAGAAGTGGGCGTCCTAAGGTATCCGTCTCTGTTAATCGATTGGCTAAGACAAACATTCTAAATATTTGTTATAGGTCTTAATACAACATGCACAAAAGTTCTCAAATGTTGACATAGTCTATAGAAAAGTTGTAGTTCTCAATATGATCTACAACTTTGTAGTTAACAAGTTTTTTATTTGAAGTCATTTGGATCCCTATTCATTTTATGTTTAGGATTTTGAAATTTAAAATCTAAAAATTTCAAATGACAATAGACGTTGACATGATCTATATCAAAGATGCAGTTATCATTGCAACCTACAACTTACAGATGACAAGTTTTTTATTTGAAAATATTTAGGGTCCCAAATATTCGTTTCAAAATTCTTAAATTTTGATATTCATTTTTTTTTTGAAAATTTCAAACTATCTCGGATGAAGACACACCCTATATCGAATTTGTAGAGCTCAACAAGATCTAAACCTTTGTAGTTGAAACTTATTTCATTTGAAATCATTTAGAGGCTAATACAAGATTACAAAAATATTTATTAATAAAAAAGATAGCATCCTATTTATACTTAGAAATGAGTGTATATTGCAGTGGTAGAGGTGTTATATATGTGTGCTATAGGTTGTGGGTTCAAATCCTTATCTGAAGTTTATCAATCAGAAGAAGCCTCAGATTATGCGTGATCTTCTACATAGTGGAACATGGCTTTGTCTCAACTCATTTTTTCTTGAATTGGATGGTAATAGTCCAAAGTTGTGGAAGTAGAAGTGTGAATCCAATTTTGATGTTCAAGTTGTGTCGACGATACATGGACTAGGTAGCTACTATGCATTTCATAGATTTTGCTGTCTTTTGGCTCAAATATTTAGAGATTTCACCTCAAGGTTTGTCCTGGCATGATGTTGTTTCCGTTGTGATTGGTGGATTTGAAAAGAATCAGCTTGCCCAGTTGCTATTAGATAGTTTTCTATGTTAAAAAGAAAGGTACCTTAGCTTCTTAAGTTGAGGAGTTTGATGAAATTGTGCATCAAATTCTTACTCATGATTTCCCTGGCCAAAGGTTTTTGTTGTAAGTGTGGTTTACAATGGGGTTCAGATCACAAGCGTCAACTTTAGTATCTACATGTGGTACAAGAGCTTCGCCAATTCCAGGATAGTGATTCAACATATCCCTCTCAACAGAATTCATTTTGTTTGAACTTTCATCAGAATTCATTTTAAGTCAGAAAAATGAAACCCAAGTCAATTGTTTTTTTAAATGATGTGACTTGTCTCTAGTGTCGTCTTCTAGATCTTCTGTTTACTCATACTCAAATATATTTTCTTGGTCAATATCATGTATGACATTACTGCAAAATAATAATTTAAACGAGCAACAAAAGGACCGGTTTTGGAATTGTATAGTACCGACGCGACGATCTCTATCATCATCACAGGCACAGCAAGAAACATCGGCGGGCCCAAAATTAGGCAAGTAGGCTGTAGGCGGGAAACATGAGTACATGACATTCCCTCCGATGGCTCAATGTGGGTGGCCGTGGCCAGGCCGGCCGGTGGTACGGTACTGCTACACCACCGCACCATGATCAGGAATTCAGGATGATGCAGCTTGAATCCAACCGTGAGTACCAATGTAGCTAGCCTATGATATTAGCAATAATGCAAACAATGCAAGCAAGCATAAGTAGTGCATGCCAAGCAGATAGAGACAGATGAATGGACGCACATCATGCATGCGCATGCAGTATGCACGGTGTGCTGGTGCTGCTTCTGCATGAACGCATGGGGTCCTTTCGGGCGCCGGCCGGGCTGGCTTGCCGTGATTTGCACTGCATGCATGCAATAGCTGCTGCAAAATAATCGCAGCACTAGCCTGCCTTTTAGCTTGTCACAGGCCGCCGAATGCATACATGGAGTGGAGACAGCGCCAAGCAAGAGCTAGCTATCTCTCAACCACATGAGATGCTGCAGGAGCAGCCGAGCAGGGCACAGCTTAGCTGCATGCGAGAACAAACTGTACGCACGTCACTGTTGGGGTGTACGAGGTTGCAAGAACTAAAGGAATCACAGCGGGAATTCTGTACACTAATTACTCAAAGGGCGAGTAGTAGTAGACCCGAAAGACTCCTCAATTATTTCAATAGTTAAGCTTGTTACCTGTTTATGTCATTCAATTCAATTCACTACGGGATACACGAGATTTGTCGAGTGTCACGGGCACTCGGCAAAGCCCCAAACACACTCGGCAAAGCGTTTGCGAGTGTAATACTCGGCAAAAGACACTCGGCAATTTTTTATCGGCAAAGAGCTATTTGCGGAGTGTCAAACGTCGGGCACTCGGCAAAGACTATGCCGAGTCAAAAAAAAAAACACTCGGCAAATATTTTTTTTTTAAATAAAAAAACAAGTCCCGCCGTCGCCACCACCAACACGCCCCGCCGCCGCCGCCGCCACCACCACAGCCGCCGGCCATCACAACCATCACCACGCCACCACCACCAAAGCCGTCGGGGAAGAAGAAGGGGGAGGGCCATCACAACCATCACCACGCCATCACAACCATCTCAAGTCTCAAGTTATTTATTTAGCTGCATAAGTTATACATCCCGTTGCAACGCGCGAGTAAATTTGCTAGTTACTTTAATCCATATATATTTAATATGTATATAACTTTATTATAGATCATTCTACATATATTATTGTAGACACGTCCCTGTAACACGTACACATCTGTGTCTACTTAAACACACGCTGCAATCTGATGAACCGTCTCTATCGCAGCTATGATGCGTATGCATGCCGATCAACAAGAGTAGGAGTATATGTGTACAGGTCAGCTTGGCCCAGCAGGTAGGAGTAGCGGTTATAACAGAGTGAGCCAGGAGTGGGTAGCCCAGGATGGCACCAACCGACCGACCAAGCAGGTATATATGCATGCCGAGTTGGCGACGACGACGTGTACATGCTTCGCCGTGTCGGCTGCACCGGTGTTTGCCATCGACGCCCGATCGACGACGAAGATCGATGCCGCCGGTAGCAGTAGCAGTCCACTACCGGAAACAAGTCTTTTGCGAGTGTCTGGGTGTTTGCCGAGTGTATTTTATTGGACACTCGGTAAACAAGCTTCTTGTTGAGTGCTGCAAAAAACAATCGACAAAATAAATACACACAACAAACGATGCAAAAAAACACTCTGTAAAGTTCGACACTCGTAAACTAGAAAGAAAACACTCGGTAAAGATAGGCACTCGGCAAAGAAATATGTTTGCCGAGTGTAATTGTCTGGCACTCGGCAAAGAAATATGTTTGCCGAGTGTAATTGTTTGGCACTCGATAAAATAATTTTATTTTTTTTTCTCTTTTGACCTTGAAACTTTTCTACTCTCAACATACAACATGTGGTATTCCATGTTAAAATTTGGTATATTTGTGGATCTTTTGCTATATTTAATTAATTTATTGTATTTCTAGGAATTTTTTTATATAAGTCAAATTTGAACTGTAAGTGATTCAAATAATAAAATAAAATGAGTAGAAAAATGATATTCATATTATTGAGTCTAGTGTGAGGCGTTACCCGGGAAATGAAAAGAAATTTTGAACATCTTATTTAGGAAACACGACCACAAACGTTGTGGCCAAATGGTTTTTAAATTCTAAAAAAAGGAAACGTAGTCTGAAAATCATGAGATTTGTCATGATGTGATGATATCATACGCGGAGGCTGTGGTAAAAAATTGAGAAGGTTTCACACAATTTGTCGCATACGATGTTTATAAATCGAAGCATCACAGAAGAAGAATCGTAGCGTTGAGAAGGAATCGATAAGATTTGAAGTCAAAGTGATGGTCGAATTAGGGTTTGACTTCAAAACTTTTTGTATAGGCAATAGAGAACATAGATCGTTTCATGTGAAAATTTGATAATTTTTTGGATCTGTTTGATAATTTTAATTTATTAAGTGCAATTATAGAAAACAAAGGGTTTGCCGAGTGTTTTTTTTTTGCACTCGACAAACAAAGAGTTTGCCGAGTGTTTTCTTTTTTGCACTCGGCAAAAAAAAAATCCTGAAAAAGGAGAAGAAAAAAAATAGGAAAAAAAACTTTTCCGAGTGCCCCTAATCTGGGACACTCGGCAAACAAAAATATCTACATAACCCCAGCGCCCCCTCCCTTCTTCTTTCTCCGCACCCGGACCCCAGCGCCCCCCTCCCTTCTTCTTCCGGTCTTCCCCAACACCTGGCCCCCAGCGCCCCTCCCCTCCCTGCCGCCGCCCCTCCCCTTCTTCCCTGGCGCCACCCCTTCCCGGCCTTCTTATTCCCCAGCGCCGCCCCTCCCCGGCCTTCTTCTTCGGCGCCGCCCCTCCCTCTCCCAGATCCGGCCCTCCCTCTCCCGGATCCAGCCGGTGGAGGCCGGTGGCGGCCGGATCTGGGCTCTGGTGGTGGCGTGTGGCGTGGCGGTGGGCTTCGTGGTGGTGGTGGTCCCCGGCACCGCCTCTCCCCAGCCTTCTTCCCCAGCGGCGCCCCTCCCTCTCCCGGATCCGGCCGGTGGCGGCCGGATCTGGGCTCTGGTAGTGGAGGGCGGCGGGCGGCGTGGCGGTGGGCTTCGTGGTGCTGGCGTGGTGGTGGTGGTCCCCGGCGCCACCCCTCCCCGACCTTCTTCTTCCCCGGCGCCGCCCCTTCTCGGCCTTCTTTCCTAGCGCCGTCCCTCCCTCTCCTGGATCCGGAGCTGTTGGAGCTACTACCACCATGGGTATGTATTCACTACTAGAGTTGTTTCCTTCACTGCTCCTGTTTTATTAACAGTAAGATGACCTCTTGGTTGCATTGTTGGGTTGTTCCAGCTGGTTTAGTAGTAGTAGCACCTCTGATTTGTTGTATGAAGAAACTACACTGCCATTTTGATTCATGAAAATCACAAGTAGAACTATACTAACATAATTCACGATTAGTAGTGCATCAAATATTTCTTGAACATATATGAGCAATGAGCTGTCAGTTTGATCCAAATGGGAGCTCTTCATTGTCTTTTATCACTAACTTGACATCTTTGAAAATCACAAGTAGAACTATACTAACATAATTTACTGGAATGTAAGAAATATACATGGATGGACCCCTCAAATAATGTCATTATATTTGAATTTGAGGGAGCAATGTAATAAGAAGATTTTACTGCAAAGTTAAAATACAATTTTAACTTGTTTGTTTTGTTACCCTGGTTGCTTTTAGGGTTAGATGATGTTATACATATAACTTCAAAGCTACATTTTAACCTTGCACATAACCTGGTATTTGGTGCATTGGATGTCAGGTGAGATGCTATGAAAACAGTATCTTGAATATCTTGCATATATCAACCTGATCAATCATTTTGATATGTGATATTTGTGGAGTTGAGATGATATGGAACCCCAGTCTCGTGCCGCGCTGCTCTCCCCTTCCCTAACTATGCCTTGTGACTTTTTTTTGTTTTGTACTACTCTTGAGTGGCTGTGATGAATCAAGTTTCAATTAGAGAACTTCTGTACTTTAGCACCTTATGAGCTGATACTTGGGATATTTTGTTCTGTTTGCTGCTTAACTAGGATGGCTTGTACCAGTACAAGCAACCAGTTTTGTGGCTAGTTGAATTTCCATGAGAGAGAGAGAGAATTAAATTAAGCTCCAGGTGAAATTAAGTTGCAGTTGTCATGCTGTTAATGGGTAAATCTGAGCTATTTCTCGAGTTCTTTTGCTCCAAGTGAAATATATGTAGTTCTTGTGCTTTTGACATACTGCTCTCTAATGGATCAAGAATGACCAATAGTTTCTTTTCTATTAGCTCAATTCAATAGAGCTCCGTGATTTTTGCATTGCTATTTCTAGAAGAACATGACTTTTTTGCATGCAAATAATATATTTGTTGCCTTGGACTGTGAAACTTAGGTAATACTTTCAAATGTGAAATTTCTGGAGATGGTCACTATCTTGTGGTATTTCTTCTGTAAAATTTTGGTAATTATATACTTTTAAATGTGAAATTTCTGGAGATGATCACTGCCTGCCTGTCATTTCTTTTGCACTTGTTGATTTGTAAGTTCTTCCTGTCTCTTGCGGCTGTACTGCTTTGTGAAGCCTAGAAGTAATTATGGGCAGCATTTGTATTATGAAAACTTGAGCATGTGTAAGAACTAAGAAGCTTGTATGCTATGGCCACTGCTTTGGGCCTGTTTGCTTGCTGCCTCCCAGGCAGAGAGCTGGCCTGTCATTAGTCTCTTAAATTTGTCATCTTCATTTCTATGTCCATGTGGTTATTATGAGAATTATGTTGCCAGGAGCATGATCTGCATGCAGATATGGTGTACTAAGAGTGTTTTGTATGGCAACTATTAAACTGAAATATGCTGAGGAATTTTTTTTCTTTGGAAAATAGGTTTGCCGAGTATAATTCCCAAAAACACTCGGCGAACAATAATGGTATGCTAAAAAAAATATTTTTTTCCCTTTAGAAAATAGGTTTGCCGAGTGTAATTCTCAAAAACATTCGACAAACAATAATCCTTTGCCGAGTGTATTTTGGAAAAACACTCGACAAACCACTTTTTTTTACCGAGTGTTAAATTTGACACTCGGTGAACCATTTGCCGAGTGCGCGATAAAAAAACACTCGGCAAATAGCAGTTTGCCGACACTGTAGATGTCGTGTGCTGTTTACCTAATGTTATATTCGACAAAGGCTTTGCCGAGTGTCTGTGGCACATGACAAAGTCACTGTTTCCGGTAGCTGTCAGAGGTCATACTCATCATACACCTCTCATCGATCTTTGGCTGCTGCAGCGCTACAGACAATTCGTACGTACCAGACGACGTCGTCGTTTGTGCTCTGTTTTATTTCCTTTTGAACTAACTAACACACAACAATCATTGATCCGTTAATCTTCTGGAATCAATCTTGTGTTTATTAGTGCGTGTCTGAGCATGCATGCACACACATGGCAAAACATGCATGGTGGAAGAAATGGTACTCTAGTTTGTTAGTGCGTCACCTCTAGTTCCAGCATTCAACTAATCCAGTCAATCCCGGCCCAATGCGCACTGCTAGGCAGCAGCAGTATGTAGCTGCCGCCCGCGCTTATACCGAAAGATTAGACGGCTGGCTAGCTAATTGATCCAGTTGTGCAGCGTGACACACCACTGACCACCGTCTTATTTGAAAGTTACACTGACCACTTCTGGATGATATATATACATCAAACGAGATATACCAAGTAGTAATTCAATTAGTTTTTTTTTAAAAGATAGACGTGTAATTATATTACCAGCTGAAATTGTTAACTGACATACTATATGATTGCTTTTAAACAAAGAATATAGGCGCAGAAGTCATGTACATGGACACAGCCTATATGGATATATACACGTACTCCCTCGGTTCTAAAAGAAATTAATTTCTAAAATCACTCTAAGTCAAACTATCTTAAATTTAAGTATTTAACTATCGAGGTTATGTAAACGGGATACCCCAAAGCTCGGTCTTAAGAGTTGCTTAGGATAGCCCGACTGGCCACATCGTAGCTAAATGCGGCCCACCTCGACCTCTTGCTCCCAATCCATATGGGTCCCGCCTCGACCTCTCGCTCCCAATCCGTACGGGCCCGCCTCGACCACTCGCTCCCAATCCGTATGGGGCCCGCCTCGACCTTGAAAGCATCTAGGCCCCTTGTTGGGTTTCAGTGATTAATGACAATACAAGATTACTATGACTAACGTGTGTTTTGCAGAGGCAATTAAGTTAGGTCATGGTAATGGAGATCGATTGGGCAATCAAGGTTGTCATGCCCCTACGATGGAAATCGTTTCGGTTTTCAAAGGATGGACGACAAGGTTAAGGATGACTAGTTCTAAGTGTCGATTGGAGTTGGAGTGACACTTAGAGTAGTTTAGGACTTTGTTTTTTTCTTTGGCCGTACTATTAGGGGGGTATGGACGGGTAGCTTGACCTAGGTGAGTCTAGTGAGTTAGGTGTGGTGCACACTTGTTAAAACTAGCACTAGGTAGCTCCACAACAGCCCTATGATCCTATGGAGCAAACTTCATTCACATATGTTCGAGAGTTGAAAGTGAATGGAGGGTCAAATGCTGACCGGACGCTGGCCGCAGGGTCCGGTCAGTTCATTTGATCAAGGTGATTGCGTTCGGTGCGACCGGACGCTGGAGTGGTCAAATGACTAGACGCTGAGAGGCAGCGTCCGGTCGACTCCAGTAAGGTTCCAGAGAAGGAAATCTGCGACCGGACGCGTCCGGTCAATACTGACCGGACCCTGAGGATCCAGCGTCCGGTCGAGTACAGTAAGCATCCAGTGAGGGTTTAATGCGACCGGACGCGTCCGGTCAGTGGTGATCGGACCCTGCCAGCGTCCGGTCAACACTTAAACACTGGTGTGCGGGTTGAACTGACCGGAGCGTCCGGTCACCCCGCAGAAGCTCATAACGGTTCGTTTTTCAGGCTGCCTTATAAATAGAAGCTCCACTCGTGTGTGGAGTCACTTTTGCTCATTCCAACAGCTGAGAAACACGTTTGTGAGTGCCAAGAAGAGCAAGGTCCTAGTGAGGTGATTGAGATTCGTGAATCCAAGAGAGTAGCCTCATTAGTGAATCAAGAGTAGCAAAGTGTGCATCCACCGTTCTCATTAGGCTTCACGTGGTCAAGTGAGAGTTCATGCTTGTTACTCTTGGTGATCGCCATCACCTAGACGGCTTGGTGGTGATTGGGAGCTTGGTGATCACCCGACGGAGCTTGTGGGTGACCCAACTCAAGTTGTGAGCGGTTTTGGGTGATTCACCGCGATGGAGTGTCGAAGAATCAACCCGTAGAGAGCACTTGATCCTTGCGCGGATCAAGGGAGAGCTACACCCTTGCGCGGGTGCTCCAACGAGGACTAGTGGGGAGTGGCGACTCTCCGATACCTCAGCAAAACATCGCCGCGTTCCTCTCTCTCTCTCTATTTACTTTGAGCATTTACTTTGAGTATTTACTTTAAGAAATTCAATACTTGTCTTTACATTCATAGAATTACCATGCTAGAGTAAGTTTGGAACATAGGTTGCAAGTCCGTTGTGCGTTAGATTAATAGAAATACTTTTCTAGGCACAAGGGGTTAATTGGGCTAACCGTAGGATTTAATTATTGCAAGAAAATTTAGAATTAGCCCCATTCACCCCTCTCTTGGGCATCTTGATCCTTTCAATTGGTATTAGAGCCTCGTGCTCGCATTTTTAAGCTTAACCGCTTAGAGTAAGATGTCTCACGGGGATGGACTTCCTCCTATCTTTGAGGGAGATGACTTTCCATATTGGAAAATCCGCATGGAGGCGTACTTAGAAGCTCTAGACGTTGGTATTCTTAGAGCCACCTCATAAGGCTTCCCAAAACCTCGGGATGCTACTAACTTACAAGGCGATGAGGTTAATTATGAAAAATGGAATGTAAAGGCTCGAAACATCATCTTTAGAGGCCTTTGCAAAGATGTGTTCAACCGCATAAGGAACCACAAAGACGCCCATGCACTATGGTTGGACGTTTGTGCGCTCCATGAGGGAACCAAGAGTGAGCGTGAGGAACGCTATCATCTTGTGATTAAAAAGCTAAATTCATTTGAGATGCTTCCCAAAGAATGTGCTAATGAGATGTATTCACGTTTGAATATTCTTGTAGAGGAAGTCAATGGGCTTGGACTTACTCAAATGTCACCATCCGACGTTGTGAGAAAGATCTTGAGTGTCCTCCCCATTGACAAATATGAGCATATTGTGACCGTGTTACACCAAGGTGATCTTTCCACCGCTACACCAACACAAATCTTGGGAAAGATCAATGCTCATGAGATGTACATGCACATCACGCCACAAGATGGCTCATCCTCTACCAAGAAGAAAGAGAAGGACTTAGCATTCAAAGCTAGCCAAGACAAGGGCAAAGCAAGACCTGAGTATGAGAGCTCAAGTGATGAAGAAGATGAAGATGAAAATCTTGCTCTCATGGTGAAGAAAGCCACCAAGATGCTAAAGAAGCTAAACAAGAGTGGCATCAAGTTCGACGGCAAGAAGAAGAAGTTCTTCACAAGCTCTAGAAGAAAGCCAATCTCCAAAATGGATTGCTTCAATTGTGGTGAACTTGGTCACCTAGCACATCAATGCCCCAAGCCCAAGAAAGACAAGTTCAAGAACAAGAACAAGGGCAAGAAAGATGACTCAAGTAATGAAGATGAAGATGAGAAGAAGAAGAACAAGCCATACAAGAAGAGAGATGGCAAAAAGAGGGACTTCCACAAGAAGAAGAAGAGTGGAAAGGCCTACACCGTCGGTGATTGGCTCATGGACATAGATTCATCTAGTGGATCATCTGATGATGATAGTGACAATGAGAAGGTGGCCGCCATTGCTATTGATCTTCCATCTTCACCGCCACCATCGCCATCATCCTCTACACACCTATGCCTTATGGCCAAGGGTGAACGTAAGGTAACTAATAATGATGATAGTAGTGATGATGAGCAAGCTAGTGATGATGATAGCGATAGCGATGATGATGATTCACCTTCATATGATGATCTTGTCAAAATACTAAGAAAATACACTAAGATCATTAGAAAGAGTAGAGCTAAAAATGAAAAGCTTGATGCTAAAAATGATTCACTCTTAGCAAAGTGCGATACATTGAAAAAGGCTAATGATGAGCTTAGAGAAACTAATGATGCTATATCATCCAAACTCAAGGAGCTCAAATCTTCTAAGAAAGAGCTTAAAGATAAACATGATAAACTTGAGTGGGTGCACAATGAGCTCATCACTAGCCACAATAAGCTAAAAGATGAGTATACAACTCTTAAGATCAATCATGATACTCTTGTTATTGCTCAAGAATTTTTACAAAATGAGCCACATGATGCTACTAACCATGTTGTTAAGATTGATATAGCTACATCATGTGATGATTTGATTGATGAGAGCATTGAGCAAGGATCTAGTGGCAAAGGCAAGCAAGTGGTTGAGTGCAATGACTATGATGAATATGTCAAGCTCAAGAACACAAATGAAAAGCTCATGAAAGATCTTGAAGAAATGAAAAGCCACAACACCATTGTGCTAGAAACTCTTGATCATGACAAAGAGTTGATCCTTGAGAATGAGAAGCTTAAAGAAGAAAACAAGAAGCTCAAGGAAGAGAAGAAAGATGATGCTCTAAAGGAAGAAAATAAGAAGCTCAAGTTGGAGAAAGAGCATCTCAAGATTGGGTTGAGCAAGTTTGCTAGAGGCAAGCACCTCCAAAGTGAGCTACTCATGAACACCGTCATGAAGATAGATAGAAGTGGCATTGGATATGTGGCAAGTGTAGAGAAGAAGAAGGCTCAAGTTCAACAACAACAATCAAAGCCAAAGCCAAAGCCAAAGAGATGTTTTGAGTGTGGACAAGAAGGCCACTTTGCTCATGAGTGCCAAACTCCACCGCCATAACCCTTGCCCAAGCATGCTAGACCCTTTGCCTTCAATGCTCACTACATGCTTAGAAAGGACTCTAGTGGAAAGATGAAAGTTATGTTCTTAGGACCTCCTAACAAGAATAGGCCTAAGAAGATTTGGGTGGCTAAGTCACTTGTTGAGAAGGTGAAGGGCCCTCAACAAGTTTGGATTCCTAAAGCTTGAATCTCTTGTGTGTAGGTGAACTACAAGACCGGTGGAAGTCATTGGGTTATTGATAGTGGTTGCACTCAACATATGACCGGTGATCCTCGTATGTTCATCTCACTAGATGAAGAGATAGATGGACAAGAGAAAATAACATTTGGAGATAATTCAAAGGGCAAAGTTAAAGGATTGGGCAAAGTGGCAATATCAAATGATCATTCCATCTCCAATGTGCTATATGTTGCCTCATTGAGCTTCCACTTGCTATCCGTTGGACAATTGTGTGATCTTGGCTTCCAATGCTTGTTCACTGAGTAGGAGGTTGTTGTATCCAATGTAGATGATAATCAAGTGATATTCAATGGATTTAGATACAACAACTTATATCTAGTGGACTTCACCTCCAAAGATGCAAATTTGAAGACTTGCCTATTCACCAAAACAACATTTGGGTGGCTATGGCATAGAAGACTTGCTCATGTTGGGATGAGCTCACTCAAGAAGCTTATGAAGAATGATTTGGTGAGAGGGTTGAAGGATGTGAAGTTTGAAAAGGACAAGCTTTGTAGTGCATGTCAAGCCGGCAAGCAAGTTGCAAATACTCATCCAACCAAAGCTTTCATGTCAACCACAAGAGTGCTAGAACTCCTACACATGGATTTATTTGGACCAACAACATACAAGAGTTTGGGAGAGAATCTCTATTGTCTTGTGATTGTTGATGACTATTCAAGGTACACATGGGTATTCTTTCTTCATGACAAATCCGAAGTTGCATCTTGCTTCAAGAAGTTTGCCAAGAGAGCTCAAAATGAATTTGAAGTGAAGCTCAAGAAGATAAGAAGTGACAATGGAAAAGAATTTGATAACACAAACATTGAAGCTTATTGTGATGAAGTTGGGATCAAGCATGAAGTCTCCGCAACTTATACTCCTCAACAATATGGTGTAGTTGAGAGGAAGAACCGGACTTTGATCACTCTTGCAAGGACAATGCTAGATGAGTACAATACCCCCGAAGCTCTATGGGCGGAAGCAATCAACACCTCATGCTATGCATCAAACCGCCTATTCCTTCAAAAGTTCCTTGGCAAGACACCTTATGAGTTGCTCAATGGGAAGAAGCCGGACGTCTCCTTCTTTAGGGTGTTTGGTTGCAAATGCTACATCTACAAGAAGCGGAAACACCTAGGGAAGTTTCAAAGACGTTGCGATATTGGTTTTCTTGTTGGTTACTCATCAAAGTCCAAAGCATATAGAGTATTTAATCATGCCACCGGCTTGGTTGAAGAAACATATGATGTGGAATTTGATGAATCTAATGGCTCCCAAGGAGCACATGAGAATCTTGATGATGTAGGTGATGAACCATTGAGGGAGGCTATGAAGAATATTCCGGTGGGAGACATCAAGCCAAAAGATGATGAAGATGATGTACAAGTCATTGATCAACCTTCTTCATCAAGTGTGCCATAAGATGGCGAAAAAGATAGGAGAGTAGAAAATGAAGATACTCATATCTCCCATGAGCAAATGGTGGTACAAGCACAAGATGTTGATGCTCCACAACCTCCTCCTCAAGTGGTCAATAGAAGAAATACACCTCTCCTACAAGATCATCCACAAGATCTCATCATAGGGAGTCCATCAAAGGGTGTAATGACTCAATCTCAAAAACTTGCTTTATTTATTGCTCATCACTCTTTTGTCTCTTGCTATGAGCCTACCAAGGTAGAAGAAGCTCTTAAAGATCCGGATTGGATCAATGCCATGCATGAAGAGTTGAATAACTTCACTCGCAATGAAGTTTAGACTCTTGAAGAGCGACCAAAAGGTGCAAGAGTCATTGGAACAAAGTGGGTGTTCCGCAACAAGCAAGATGATCAAGGTGTTGTTGTGAGGAACAAGGCAAGACTAGTTGCAAAGGGGTTCTCTCAAGTTGAAGGTTTGGATTTTGGAGAGACATTTGCACCGGTTGCAAGATTAGAAGCCATCCGTATCCTTCTTGCATATGCATCACATCATGAAATGAAACTATATCAAATGGATGTGAAAAGTGCATTTTTAAATGGCTTTATTAATGAACTAGTCTATGTTGATCAACCTCTTGGGTTTGAAGACCCTAGATATCCTAATCATGTTTATAGGTTGTCCAAGGCACTATATGGGCTTAAGCAAGCCCCAAGAGCTTGGTATGAGCGCCTTAGGGACTTCCTCATTGAGAAGGGCTTCACTATTGGGAAGGTCGACACCACACTATTCACCAAGAAGCTTGATGGGCATATCTTCATTTGTCAAGTATATGTTGATGATATCATCTTTGGATCATCAAATGAAGACTCATGCAAAGAATTTGGTGAATTGATGTCGAAGGAGTTCGAGATGTCCATGATTGGTGAGCTTACATTCTTTCTTGGTTTTCAAGTCAAGCAAATGAAAGAAGGCATCTTCATCTCTCAAGAGAAATACACAAAAGATCTTCTCAAGAGATTCAAGATGGATGAATGTAAGCCAATCAAGACACCAATGCCTACCAATGGACATCTCGACCTAGATGAGGGAGGTAACTCGGTTGATCAAACTCTCTACCGTTCCATGATTGGTAGCTTGTTATATTTAACCGCATCTAGGCCCGACATCATGTTTAGTGTGTGTATGTGTGCTAGATTTCAAGCTAATCCTAAGGAAACATATTTAATTACCATAAAAAGAATCCTTAGGTATCTTAAGCACACACCAAGCATTGGCCTTTGGTATCCCAAAGGAGCTATATTTGAATTGGTTGGATATTCCGACTCGGATTATGCCGGTTGCAAAGTTGATAGAAAAAGCACATCCGGAGGGTGCCATTTGCTTGGTAGATCACTTGTGTCTTGGTTCTCTAAGAAACAAAATAGTGTGGCTTTGTCCACCGCCGAAGCGGAATACATTGCCGTGGGTGCTTGTTGTGCACAAATTTTATACATGAAACAAACTTTGCTAGACTATGGTGTAGTTCTAGAAAAGGTACCTCTTTTGTGCCACAATGAAAGTGTGGTAAAACTTGCAAATAATCCGGTTCAATGCCCTCGCACCAAGCACATAGATATCCGCCATCACTTTCTAAGAGATCATGTTGCTAAAAATGATATATCACTAGAAGGTGTAAGAACCGAAAATCAATTAGCGGATATCTTCACTAAACCGCTAGATGAGGCTACATTTTGTAGATTGCGGAATGAGCTCAATGTGCTTGACTTTAGCAACTTCACTAAAAATTGAGCTTGCGTTGTCCCTTGCATTCATTGTAATATACAACATGTTTGATTTTTGGTAATGCATATAGGGCTTGTCTAACATGGTTAAGATAACCGCCGAAAAGCGTGTGAAGAAGCTTAACCTTGGATCAAACTTGACAAGCAACTAGATTTACTTACAAAGTATTGCATATGCATGGATCTTGTTTTGTCATTTTGTTCCATTTGCCCTCTTATTGCCTATTTTCTTAAAATGAATTATAGCCTAAGGCAAAATATTTTGAAAAAACTTGAGGGTTTGAGAGAGGTCACTCACATCAGTCCCAATTGGTGTTTATTTGAATCTTATTTATGTTGGGACTTGATTGGGAACAGGCAGCGCGGAGGAACATTGAAGATTTGCTAGAAAAGTGTGACCGGACGCTGCACCGGACTCTGTAGTCTAGCGTCCGGTCAGTTCACAGGAGGTCAACAGACGCTAAAGGAGTGACTGGACTCTGCATTTGAGCGTTCGGTCAGGAAGGGTTCCAGCGTCCGGTCGATCTACATGGAGTTCAAGGCAACTGACCGGACCCTACCTGCGTCTAGTCATGGACCACCGGACGCGTCCGGTCGTGATTCTAGAGGAATTGGAGCTCTCTGGAATCGACCGGACGCTGGGTGGTAGCGCCCGGTCGC